>NW_015161420.1:431124-440541 GCF_001447785.1 Gekko japonicus
TCCTTCCTTCCTTCCTTCCTTCCTTCCTTCCTTCCTTTCTTTCTTTCTTTCTTTCTCTTTCTTTCTTTCTTTCCCGCCTTCTTCTCTTCTCTGTTTCCCTCTCTTCTCTGTTTCCCTCCTTCTTTCCTTCTCTCTACTCTCTCTCTTTCCTTCCCTCTTTCCTCCTTCTGTGGCCCAACTCTAGTGAGAAGGTTTAAACTTTAAACCCCTTCTCTCTTCGCTCCCCCCCCCGGCCAGCTGGGGAAGGGAAGGGGAGGCTTTTGAAGATGCCTCCACCCCCTTTTGCTTCCCCTTCTGACATCACTTCCGGTGATGTCAGGGGGCATGGCATATGCTAATAGCCTAGTAGCTCATTAACATACCATATGCTAATGAGCTCCTGCAGCTCTTTTTGCACAAAAAGACCCCTGATTGTATCTGTATGTATATGCCAATAAAGGTTACTGCTTGCTTGCCATGCCTGGTGGACTTCCTCCCAAGTAAAAAGGTACTGGGTCAGAATCCCCTACTATATATAAAAATCAGGATGTAAAATATCATTAGACACTCCCCTCCATTTTTATTTTTAAATTACATGAATGGAATTTAGGTTGCCTCAATAAGAATCAAACTTAGTTCTACAGTATTAGTAGCTCCCTCAGTGAAGGTCTTCAAGCAAAGGCTTGCCAGTCATTTCTTGGAAATGCTCTCGCTTTGGGATTTTGCACCTTGAATGGGGGTTTGACTAAATGGCTTCTAAGGCCCCTTTCGACTCTGGACTCGAATGGCCTATGCCAAACTGAATGTCTCTTCCTTTCGATAGAAAGCCATTTGGAACAGTATGGCCTAGTGACTTCTTGGAAGGTTAACAGTAAAAGTGCCCTCCATCTGGATCCTAAAAATCTGTTCTTCACAACGGGTGCTACAAAAGACAAAGCCTGTGTACAAGCAACTGAAGTATGTGCCACTTAGAGGGCAAAGGAGCAGGAACTGCTGTGAGGCATGACATTTGGGCTCATACAGACAGAAGTTGTTATTCATCAGATAACAATGCTAAATAATGTTAAATGTGCTGATTTTCAGCTGTTTTATAGCAACTACAACGCAGTCGACTGTGAGATTTAAACATTAAGGTTTTTAAAAAATATATATATTACCAGGTATGATTAGTTTACTAACACACCTTGCTTGGAGATAGATCATGATGAGTAGCTGTCTGTAGCAGTAGAAAAGGCACTACTGGACTCTTGGGCTGATTTCGCACTAGAGCTGCCTCGCTGTTGCGCCGCCATTTGCCCCGGTTCTATTGGTCAATTTCACACCCGAAGCCACGCGGCTGATTTTGACCCGCGGCTTTGCCCGATTTCCCCCGCAGTTTCATGATCCTGTTTGTTGAGGATCAACTAAACTGCGGAGGAAATCGGGCGAAGCCGCGGGTCAAAATCAGCCGCGCAGCTTCGGGTGTGAAATTGACCGATAGAACCGGGGCAAACGGCAGCACAACAGCGAGGCAGCTCTAGTGCGAAATCAGCCTTGCTCTTTTCTACACCTTGTTTCAAAAACTGGTGCAGGCCATTGCAGCAGAGTGAAGGAACAGCAGGCCCAAAAGAGGCATAAATAAATGTATCATATGTTGTAAAATAGTCAAAAGTATCCAAAAGAGGCATAAATAAATATATAATAGGTTGTAAAATAGTCAAAAGTATTTAAATTACTCAGAGTATCGACAGATCTTGCTCTATTGGAAAGAAGAGATTTCTTTGCTTTTAAAAACCTTTATTTCTAAGGGTAAAAGGTACACAGGAAACCTACAAATAAACAAAACATCTAATAGCTACATTTTCTAAGCTGCCTACAGTTCAACCATTGTTGCACACTAACACAGAGATAATGGAGAATCTGTCCTTCTTGTCGACCCCTAGAAAGGAAGCAATACAATACAATAGCAATACTAGGTAAACAAGTTAACCCTATAATGACTGGATTGTCAGGCCTTGTAAACACATACATTTCCAACATCATAGTGGGAGAGCAAGAGCTCAGTTGTGAGGCTAGGAGGGCTCCTGTTTTAAACTATGATGACATATGGAGGGATATGCAACTGGGGGAGCATGCCAGTGGTGGTACCCAGTTTGTCTCATTACCACTGGTTGTTTTGGCACACACCTAGATCTTTTGCTAACAAACCAAAAAGGAAATACTGCCTGAGGAGAAGAAGGCTCATTGGTAAGCACAGTCTAATGAGCACTGGGATGCTGGCAGGCAGAGGAATATTTCTGGAGGTGATATTTTATGATGCAACCAGATGCACTGGGAAACTAATATATACCATTTTGTGCACATGCCGAATCTTAGGGGATCCCATTTTAGGTTATAAATAAACTATGAAATGCAACTCCACAGCTGTCTACCAGGTGTGTTCTACTCAAAGTTTCAATGTCTGTCATAAGTTCAGCAAATGTTGGTTCATTTATTTGACACTGCTACTAAGAATAACTGGACAGAATGCAGCTCAGACAATCGTTCAATGCAGGAAGGTCTAGAGATCTGTGGAGACTGTGTTCATGTGTACAGGTAAGAACAGGCAAGGGGCCCTCTTGGATCAGACCAGTGGTTCATCTAGTTCAGCGTCTTGTTTCACACCAACTAACTATCCTGCAAGGCCAACAAAAACAGGGCACAGAAGCTAATGCCTTTCCCATGTATTGCCTCCCAGCGCTGGTATTCAGAGGTTTTCTGCCTCATGATGTGGAGGTTCCCTAGTAGCCATAGATGGACCCCTCTCCCATGCATCTGTGTAATGTAAATTATGTGAGTAGATGGGGGATCAGGATTGTACAGGGTTTTGCTGGCTCTGTTCTGACGTCTGCATATTTTCCCATTTTTGCTGGGCACATGGGGGAGCCTACATGCATTCTTGTAGGTCTCTGCACAAACAGAATCTGAATGTGTAGAGTTCATGGATGAAACAATAGGGTTCAATCCTCCTCCCCTGCCCAGACCACCTGTAGGGATGTGATTTGGATATTTCCAGTCCATAAATATATCTGAAAACACATTATCAGTATTTTTTTTCAGAAATATCTAGATATCTGGAATGATATTTGGGATTCTGAATATTTCCAGAAGTACCCAGGGCTGGCATTTTAAGGCTCCTGGGATTTCCCCCCTTCCATATAACAGGTTTGCCTGGGCAAATGGGTGTGGGGAGGCAACTCTCCCAGGCAGTGCAACCAGACATTAGGTGGGGCACCGGAACTGTCTGCCTGGTCACGATGATACTCTGATAGCCCACAATGGCTCTTTGAGCAAAGATGTCAAAAAGCTGGCCTTCCCTGCAGCAAGACTCCGTTTCAGGGCTAGATTTTTTGGAGTCCTGATGGTGCCTGCTGCTGCTGAGCTGGTTCATGCCTTGATCGTCTGCTGCCTGCTGCTGCCTGCGTGGGAAGGCGACCTTCTTGATTTGTGCCTGGATTTCTTCAAGGCTGGTTTGCCCACCGTGAACTTTGTTTTAAAATATTATTTGAAGCATTATTTCAAGTTTTTCCTCTCTCTCTCTTTTTTGGCCTGGGGGGGGGGGGCTGTAGTGGAACAGGAGCTGCTGTTTTCGTGTTCTTTTAAAAATAGTTTCCTTTCTTTAAAAGGCTTGTGCTGTTTCACTGAGTTCTCTTCTCTTGGCTTGTTTTAGAATTTTTAACTGCTTTGCATATTCTCTGCTTTTAAAAGGTTTTGGATTTTTAAATGGTTTGTGCTTTTTTTGGGGGGGGCAGGATTTTGCCAAGTTGGACTCTCGGCTTTGACATTGGTTCTTCTTGGCTCTCCATGTTGACTCTGAGTTCTGCTTGGCATCTGTGGTTTGACATTGGTTCTGGTTGGCTTGCAACAGTGATCCTGGCTTAAATTGGATTGGGCTGGATTATCTGGTTTGATATTGGTTGTGGTGGGCTTTCCCACAATTCTGCTGCGATGCTCTGGTTTGACACTGGTTGTTGGATCTGTTTGCATTTGGGGGCTTTTGACCCATGGTTGTTTTTGAGTGTTCAGCTGCTGAGTTTTTCCATGGAGAAAGCAGGAATTTCCCCCCACAGGAAACAGTGAAGACAAGTAGGATGATTGGGGGGGGGGGGTTACCTTGTTCAGGGGCCTGTAGAGTTGTCAAAAGGTCAGCCCAGCCCAGGCCAAATCCCTTTTGTTACAGGGCTGCAACACAAAAGTACAAAATCCTGGGATGTGACTGTTCACACACCAGCTCAGTAGTCTGCCACAAGCCCCTTTTAACTAACCCAATAATCAGAAGACAAAGGGCAAAGCTTCTAACTCTCCTGGGTCTAAATCAGAAAGTCCACCCTGTAAGGTAGGCTCACAGAACGGGTTTCTCACAAAATACAAGTTACACTGGTAGGTGGTGAGCCAGTCGAGGCTCTAGATTTAGCTTGAGGACTGTGAAAGCAAGTAACCACAAAAGTAAATTAAAATATATATTTTATTAAGGTGCAAGGGCCTAATTGAAAGGAGTGTGGCTAATTGGAAAGCTGGTACCAGGCTGCACACTCCCTTCTGCAGGTTCTGTTATCTAGGTGGTACAAGGTCACCATGCTCTCTCTCAGCAAGGCAGTTTTGAACTCTATTTAACTCACAAGCAGGCTGCACACGAAGCCTGAACCAAACTCTGAATCAGGGCATAATTTTAAGCAAACCAAAGTTCTTTACAATCCAATTCACTTGGAACTTGATGGGCTTTAGTGGGCAGGCAGGATTAGGTTCCCTGCAATTTTGGTGTCATTTGCTTGAAAAACAGCCACTCCAGCCCCCTTGTAAGAGTCTCTTCAAAGGGAATAATGGGCATGAAAAAACTTGGAATTCTCAAAACAGCCCCCCAACCCCTGGAATCTGAATCCTGAAACAGTATTGGGGACCCAAATAATCCAGAAAACTGGTATGGAAACTGCTCCCAAAATCTGCAACTGGAAAATACTAAATTTATCTCGAATGTGCATCCCAAACCATCTGCATTAGGGTTTGCTGTAGGCTGAATGACAGGTTTGTCATTGCCTTAATTTCTCTCAGATGAAAATGAACGAAGCCTTCTCTTTGGATTAATTAGCCAAAATAAATACCACTAATAGCTTCTGTTATTATATTTCATCTTAACCTTAGATTTTATACCCTGCTTTTCTAACATTTACTATGGCTGGCATACCTAGAGGTTATAGAAAATCCAAGGGTATCATAGTAACTTGAAGACTACTCTGATATTGGATTGGACTACACATTCAGTAGGAAGAGCACTGGGTTCATCTTCTGGCCCACAAAATCCCACAAGTTGACCACATTCCCTTCAGGCAAACAGGCATCCCAGGAACCGAAAGTTGTCACTTTTCACTGGAATGTTCAGACTCAAAAGCATCATAATTTATTTAGCTTCTCTTTTATTTTTAGATTATCCACATAGGACTTTCATCAGGGAAGTCTGCATGCAATATTCTCATGGCACTCTGAATTTGCTGATGTAGCCTTGTTTTGAGATCTGGGCTGACAATTGTCGTGCATCTATGGGCCATGCTTTTTGAGCCGTATCCCCATGAAATCTATCATCAAGTCTTTTCCAAATATCGCTTTCACTTAATATGTACAATGGGTTTGATTTTACAGACAAGCAGGTAGAAAAGCTTTCCCACTATTCATAAATTTGCTAAAGAGATTAGATAAATAGATACACAGTGCTTTAATAGATTTTTCTCAAGAGGCAGCTTTAGAGCATAAGATAAAATGGCCTTAACTGTCAGA
Source organism: Gekko japonicus (assembly GCF_001447785.1). NCBI lineage: Eukaryota > Metazoa > Chordata > Lepidosauria > Squamata > Gekkonidae > Gekko > Gekko japonicus. The sequence continues at coordinate 436,891 of NW_015161420.1, forward strand.
AAGAAAGAAAAGTCTGAGTTACCGGCAGCGGGATGCCAATTCTACTCAAAAACAGGTTATTTCAAAATGTCTGTGCAGAAATCCGGCAGTTGCACAATTTCCCTCTCAGCTAATCCAGAAAATTAGCAGAGTAGCTATAAAAATGTTTATTTGTTGTAAGGGATTTGTTGGCTGACAGGTGTCAGGATATTGCACTTCCCAGGAGTTAAGGGGTGGTAGTGAGAAATATTGCCCAAATTACTGACAGAGTAAACTTCTTCATAATTGCCACTTCTTCTATACTCAGGATGGAGCTACAGCTGGTCTCAGCTCTTTGTAGTAATGTGCCTGCAACAGGTCCATCACTTCCATGTTTTTATAAAAAGTCATGTGTACCCTCAAAAATCTAATATGGTCCTTTGCTGCAGGAAAAAAATGGAAAGAGAGAGAGAGCGAGAGAGCGAGAGAGCACAGAGCTTTGGGATTTGACAGCATAAATCTTCATAGTAGCATTTGTGCAGTAAGTATTATATCTAATTTAAAAGCCATTTTACATTACATCCTTACTAGTCAGGATGCTTGCACAAACCATCTGGAGCAGCAGCATCAGTTTGGGATGTGTAGAAAACATTTTTGTGAAACCCATCAAGATGTCTCCTTCATGAGGTTTGCCCAGTGCTATTTTTCTAATCAGGGATAATGCCACTTAGTAATTAGTTACATGTGCTGGACTATTAAGCCCATAGTTCCGCCTGGTAAAAAAGAAAAAGCTAGAGTGTTCAGACACCCCCAGATTTAACTAATGGAGGTATCTTAGCTAGTAACACTCTGGTTGGTAGCAGACAGATGGTAGAAGAAGATACAAAGCGGCCTTCTACAGGGTCAGACTGGGGTTCCCTCTAGCTTAGCATTTTCTATTATGAAGGGCCTCAAACAAAACAGGTTCTGTCCCCATATTTGCTAGCTGAAACCCTCGAACAGAAGCTGGATGAAGCTGGAACCTTCTTTATGCAAGGTGAGTGTTCTGAGCTTTGAGCCCCAGTGCCTCCGGGGGCGGGGGGGCGGGGGAGGATTGTTATATGGCCCCGATATACCTTCAATCTAGTTGAAGAGATAAGATGTAAATTTTAGAACAGATGGGTTGGATCCAGACTAAACTGGCAGTTTCCACTGATTCCACCTTGGGGAGAGGATTTCACTTTCATAAGCACTGATCCACCTCCCAGGTGATGCTCTGAACTGGTGTTTGGTGGGCTGGAAGAGGGTGAACAAACTGAAACTTAATCGTGACAAGGTTAGTAGAAAGGCAGATCAGCGGCTTCAGATCTCCCCTGTCTTGGATGGGGTTATACTCCCCTTGAAAAGCCAGGTTCACAGCTTGGGAGTGCTGCTTGACACAGTGGTCACCTTAGAAAACCAGGTAGCTGCTATGGCTTGGAATGCATCTACTCAGCTCTGGCTTCTGCATCAGCTTTGCCTGTTTTGGTGTCAGTTCTATCCAGCCACACCGATCCATGCCTTAGTTACACCTAGACTGGACGACTGCAATGAGTTCTACTTGATGCTACTCTTGAAGAGTGTCCAGAACAGCATCTAGGGCAGAATGTTGTAGCGTGACTGCTGGTCAGGGCCAACAATTGCGAGCATATGTCTCCAGTGCCACAGCAATTACACTGGCTACCAATGAGCTCCTGAGCCCAATTCACAGTATTGCTTTTGTCCCTTAAAACCCTATGTAGCTTGGGACCAGGGTATCTGAAGGGCCATCTTCTCCCATATGTTCCTGCCTGGGAATGAAGGTTGTGGGGAGGAGCCCTCTTGACTGTCCCACCAATTAAAGATGGTCATATAGTAGGTACATGAGAGAGAGCCTTTTCTGTGGCAGCCCCACTGTTATGGAGCAATCCCCCCAGGGAGGTATGCCTGGCCCCCTCACTGTCAATCTTCAAGAGGCAGGTGAAGATGGGCTGCATTTTCATTGAGTTGGCATTTATTATTGGCAGTCCTAACTGGAGGTTTTAAACTGTGACTTTTATGGGTTTTATAACTGTTGTTTTAATTGTTTTTTTATAAAATTTTATTGATGTTGTAAACCACCTTAAATCCCGCAAGGGAGAAAGGAGGACGCGAAATGTTTTACATAAAACAAATAATAAAAAAAATAGTGACTGTTGAGTCATATGCTGGACACAAGAGCTGGTGAAATGGTAGGACTGTGACCGTCAGCGGCTATAGGAAGTTTCATGAAAATACATGTGTTTATATTTTATTAGCCAAATTGGGCTGCATACTTACTTGATAGTAGTCCAACTGAAATGAGTGGGAATTCTTCCTGAGTAAATACAAAACGAACTTAGCTTTGAAAGCAACAACTGGGGTATGAGTGGCTTCAAGATTTCTTTGCTGTTCTTGGAACTGTCCAAGGTATTGTTATCTAGGGTTCGGCTTGCTGTGTGCTGAACTGTCAAGCAGTTGATAGGGTAAGCCAGTCATTACCAAATATATTTGCTTTCACTATCTTCTTTTTATATCAATCTGTCTACCAAGGAGTACTTACAAGTTTGCCACCATACCCTTGATTGTTGTGGTTGACTCTTGGAAACATTTGGGGGGTTCCCAGTGGGAAAGGAAAGAGCACCATTACGACAGTCCTCAGCACTTGCACATGGCAAGGGGTAAAGACCAGAGGTAGAAAAAGGTGCCCTTCAGGGAAACATGTGTGCCCTTTTCATCAAGAAACCCTGCCAAGCTTTTGAAGAATGTTTAAACTTAAAACTTAACATGGTGTTCCAAAGCACTTATAGACATCTCAGCAAAAGGTTTTCCAGATGGACAAGATCCAATTACATTTCAAAAGGAAACATTATATGCCGAAATGGCCAGAATATTTATTTAATTCATTAAACTTTTTATGATATGTATTTGTATTGGATTTATGACTATGTCGGTATTTTAACTGTTATGACACGCCCTGAGTGCGCTTGCGGGGAGGGTGGGATAGAAATCCAATAAATAAACAAACAAACAAATAAATAAAATATCACCTTGTGTCCATGAAGCCCAAAACAGCAGATAGCAGGGTGCCCTGTGCTCTTACGTGCTTGCGCTGACCAGCCCCAGCTCTGCTTAGCTTCAGTGAGGTGTGTCTCTGGTGCCCGTTGGACTCTGCTGCATTCTAGTTCCAGTTCAGATGATGAGAAACACCAGGTGACCATGTGATTTGTAAGGCATCAGCTATCTGCCTGCACTAATGGGAACAGTTCTCGGTGCTTTGAACAGCTGTGTGACAGATGCCCGCTGCTGCTGACTTTGGTTTGCCATTTCTAGGGACACTATTGAAAGTGACATTAATTGTGATGAGCTCATCCTGCTGCATGTAATTGGGAACGCTGTGCCTTAATTGACTGTATTTCCCCCGCAATGCATATATTTCTTTTTCTAAAAAGACTCTGCCATTTCATTTCTAAGCAAAGTTAAAGTAGTAGGTATCTACATGTCATACTTTCTTGGGTAATGATGGGAAACGGTGGCAATAGATTCTGTCATAAACTCTTCCATTTAAGGGAATTTCCCCCCCTTTTCGGAGGACCTTGACCCAATTGTGTGCATATGCAGCACTTGTGCCTATACGCGCATAGCCCCGTCAAACAATCAGCAGGTGCACTAATCATA
>NW_015161420.1:440583-442270 GCF_001447785.1 Gekko japonicus
GACTGACTGACTGACCAGGGCTATGTGCAGCTCCAGCAGCTATGAGGAACTGCACGTGTACAGAAGGGATAAATAAATAGAAAGCTGCTTTTACATATGGTGGCCCCTGGCTGCTTGGGATGTTCATGTTTACCTGTTAGAGTTCCTTTCTCTCACATGTGTCACATTCTAGACCACCCACAAAGTGCCAGCCATGTACTGTGTGAAGCCCATGTGCTGCCTAATAGAGTCCCCCTTGAGGGACTGGGCCACAATACATTGGTGCCAATGTTCCCTCTAAGCTGTGGAGTCCTGTGAGCAAATATTCTATTTTGTGAGCTACTGGTATTTGCTGCCTAATAGAGTCCCCCTTGAGGGACTGGGCCACAATACATTGGTGCCATGTCGTGTATGGCTTGGCACCACCAAATTTAGCACAGGGGCCATTATAACACACAGAGAGGAAATTTGGTGGGCACAAGGTATCTGGATTTTCGCAACAGCTTTTAAGCAAAACTTTTCACAAAGTTGCATTGTGGCTTAGTAATAGCTTTAACATAGGAAATATAAGAAGGGTTTTGAGGAGCAGATACTAAAACCACTTAAAGAATTAATTAATAATATACCCCAGTCAAAACTAATCCCGACCTCATGGAATGAGGCACTGATCACTTTGATACATAAACCAAATTCCGATGAGGAAGAAATAAAGAACTATAGGCCCATCTCATTATTAAATACCAATTATAAAATCTTTGCAAAAATAATGGCCAACAGGATGAAAAGAGTGCTTTCGAAAGTAATTCAAAAAGATCAATCAGGATTCTTACCTAAGAGAAAGATACAAAACAACATAAGGAATATAATAAATGTGTTAGAATACTACGCAATGCAACCTGGGAAACAAATGGCTTTAATTCTCTTAGATGCAGAGAAAGCATTCGACAATATAAATTGGACATATATGTTTAAAAAACTAGAGCTATGGGAGTGTGGGGAAAATTTTTATACAATGATTAAGGCTATGTATAACAAACAAAGTGCCAAAATATTAATAAATGGCGAAGCGTCCCAAAGTATCCAAATTCAGAAAGGCACAAGGCAAGGTTGCCCCCTCTCCCCACTATTATTTATATTTATAATTGAGTCATTAATTGATAAAATCAGGCTATAAATAAAACAATAAAAGGGCTACAAATAAATGGAGAAGAGTTTAAAGTTCAGGCCTTTGCCGATGATTTACTATTTGTATTAGAAGAGCCGGAAGAAACACTACCAATCTTAATAGACGATATAAAAGAATATGGCCAGGTAGCTGGGTTCAAAATTAATATCCAAAAAACCAAGATAATAGTCAAAAACTGCTCCCAAAGACTGATAAAAAAATTAAAGGAAATGTCAAAAATGGAAGTAGTACAAAAGGCCAAATACTTAGGTATTTGGCTATCAGATGACTCTGCAAAGCTATTTGAAAACAATTACAAAAAACTCCTCACAGAAATCAGTATAGATTTGAAAAACTGGGAACAAAAACACCTGTCCCTAATGGGTAGGATAGCGACCATAAAGATGAATATTTTACCAAGATTCTTGTTTCTAGCGCAAAACCTACCAATACTAAAAAGTTATGAGTTCCTTAAAGATTTAGAGAAAATAACAAATAAATTTATTTGGCAATCAAAAAGACAAAGAATTAAAACTAAATACC
>NW_015161420.1:442777-458559 GCF_001447785.1 Gekko japonicus
TTGGAGATGTGGGAAAAACGTAGGGACATATCTCCATATTTGGTGGAGATGTGGGAAACTACAACAATATTGGAAAAAAATACACAAAATCATACGAGAAGTATTTAAAATAAATCTACCTATGAAACCTGAAATATATTTATTAAACATGATCCCGGACAATATAAAAAATCACAAGGTAATAATAATATATATATTAACAGCAGCAAGAATATTGATAGCAAGACGGTGGAAATCAAAACATATACCATCGATAAAAGAACTCAAACATAAGATTTTAGACATTGCAGAATTGGATAAACTGAGCTTAGAATTGAAAAACAAATCAGAGAATGTATTTTGGAAAAGGTGGAAGTATATATACGACTGGCTAAAATATAAAAGAAGAGTATAATGTGTGGACAAAGCGCTAGTGAAAATATTATAATTTGAAACCAACAATCTATGGAGATGTATAAATGTTTGATGAATTATCTTATACTATATATATGGAATGTAAAGGTGAAAACTTGGAAAATAAATTTATAAAAAAAAGAAGAAGGGTTTTAACAAAATATTTGTCTCTGAGAGGGAATGCAGGAATATGTAGGAGGTTCTGTGCTGTTATTACTTAGTGATCTGGTGATGAGTTCAGTCTCTCATCTATGTCATGAAAAGCATTTAATAAATAGATGTAATTATATAGCCCCACTTAACATGCATCTATAATTCTGGCAAGAGAAACAGCAAGACTTGACTTATAAAATGTCACATGAAATGAAATGCCATAAAATGTCATGACAAAATATGGCAAGAAGACTGGGACCCTGTTTGGATGTTGGTTCCACAGGCATCTGATCAGACCTTATCAGTCTGAATGTTTAATTTTAACCTTGCATGAAGGAAAAAGAAGAAGAGGAAGAGGAGGAGGAGGAGATTTGATTTATTCCCCACCCTTCACTACCTGAAGGAGTCTTGGAGCGGCTCACAATCTTCTTTCCCCTCCCCATAACAGACACTCTGTGAGGTAGGTGGGGCTGAGAGAGCTCTTGCTTCTGAGAGAACAGCTCTGAAAGAACTTGTAACAGACCCAAGGTCACACAAGCAGCTGCATGTGAACTGGGGAATCAAACCTGGTTCTCCCAGATTACAGTCCATGCTCCCAACCACTAACCAAACTGGCTCTCAAGTGTTATGTTTCAGAGGACTTTTGGACCACCTGAGTTTCTGGCACTGATGTACATAGGAGAGCAATGTAAGTTAATAGGGTTTAATTGTGCACATACAAACAGCAGCAGCCAAAATATGTAAGGTTTGCTTATTTGATCAAAGGTGGTCCTGTGGATTTCTAATTAGTGATAATCAAGCAAATTTAGACTCATAAGGCTGTGATCCTCCATAATTTGCCATGGCAAGAAGAAAAAAATAACGCATGTGTGTAGAAAGAAAATGTGTTCAATCCAGGAAAGGACCAAGCACCATAGAGTCATAGAATCTTGCTGTTTTAGACTCCCAGCTCTTACCTAACACTTATTGGAAGTGGGAAGTTTCCCCCGTAACCCTTTGCTGAAGAAATGTACTTGGCAATTTGCTCTTCCTTGACTCTCTGAGTATGCTGGTAAATTACCACCAGTAACCAAGCAGCCCTTATTAATGCAAACCCAATACATTAAGGGGAAAATTAAAGCACTGCAGGAAATTACAGACTGTTTCATTAGCAAACTTAAGAATGCATGAAGCATTTTTGTTTTGTTAACGCGAACACAGATTTGCACCCTCACAGCTGTGCTAGTTGTTCAACCAAATTCAATATAGTACTTTCTATAGCACTTCATCCTACACAATGTTCAGATTTAATCTTTTGACATCGCAGAAGTGATTATGTGTAACTCAGTGTTAACAGCCCACCAGCATGGCAAGTCGGCTTACATAACTGTCAACGACAAGCAGAAGTCTGCTAAGCAGACTCTTTTTTTAAAAAAAACCCCAATGTAGCCTGTCTTAGCAAACAACAAAAAAGTCCCACATGCAAACTTATAACCTTTTTGTATTGCCCTACTTAAAAAATAGCTTGAGTACAATTTAAAATCTCTTCCTCTCTCTGTATATATACAAAATAAAAACCTAGCAAGAAACATACTTCTGCATGCTTATTTCCTACTCTAAGCAGCAAGGGTATCTAAAAAGCCATAATAAGCCTTCAGCACATACCCCCATTTTTTAAAAACTCCTCTACTCCACGTCACCCCCCCAAAGCCAGCCCCCCCAAAGCCAGGGCAGAAGTCTTTCTGGGCTAGCATCCAACAAAGGGCATCAGCTAGAAGCAAAACCCAGCAAAACCCATACCTCATGGATGTGCAGAAACATTGATGCATACTCATTGGCAGGGCTTTTTTCCCCGGGTGGAACGTGCCAGAACGGAGTTTGACAAAATTCTTTTAAAAATGTTTAAAAGTTCATGAGTTTTCTGTATACAGATTGAAAACTTCATTTTCCTCTTGAGAGTTCTGGCACATCTTGTTTCTTGTTTGTTTTGTTATTTTAAAAAAAGCCCTGCTCATTGGGCTGTTCAGATTCCAGCTTAAAGGGTTACACTGCAGAGGTAAACGGATCTGTCATTCCAGGTGCTCATGGAAACTTCAGTTGTAGTTTTGTGAGGGGGCTTAGGGATCTCCAACAAGGAATTCTCAGCACCCTCACCAAACTATAGTTCCCAGCCAAGGTTAGGAACTGGCTTTGTCTCTCTTACACAGCACATGATTTGCATGTAGTTCCAAGGGTTCAGTCACTGGTATCTTCAGGTAAAGCATTTCAGAGACCAGTGTTTAAAGATCTTTCTTTGCCTAAGATCTGGGCAACCCAGTCGGAATAAACAACAGTGAACCAAACAGATTAATGATATGGCTCTGTATAAGCTTCATAAAATTCTAAGTAAATTCTTAGTATAAAAGTGATATAAGCTTGAGGTTGTAGCCATGGATGGAGATTCCATGATGTTTTAAGTGCTGATCTTATGACACATCACATGAGACTATAACACAGAGAACTTTCACCATTGTGCTGGGCATGACTAATGCTTTTGCTTGGATGTTTTGATCACTGGAGAAAAAAAAGCACAAATATGATGTGCCAGAAAAGGATTATAGCTCAATGGCAGATTTCATGGAGGAACATAATTTCTTCATATATTATTGATGAAGGCAGAGATAACTACTATGCCTTCTATATGTATGTGTGTTGCCAGTAATACTTAACCTATTTACAAGAAAATATGATATGAAACGTTGCTCCATTTAATACAGGCCAAGATGCAATTAGTATATTTTTGGAATATACTCATATTGGCACTGTGCAATAATGAAATAGTTCAGCTCAGTTGTCAGGGGTTTTTTTGTGTGCTAGAATTATTTAACTAGAAAGCCATAGAAGGGTCATTTTTTTCAGTAGGAAAAGGAAATACCATTTCATTAAAGTGTCAGAAGTTTGCCTACAATAGATAATGTTGGAAAGGAAGGTTAATGAAGATTCTGATCCAAAGGATAGCTTTATTTCCCCCTCCTCCTATTGGCTTGTCAAAACAAGACAGTTAATTTTAGGCAGATCTGTAGTGCAGTTCACAGATTCTCAAAGCTGAAGACTTGGGGTTTTTTCAGATTTATTTCAGTCCATTTATATGCTGCCTTTTTGTTCCAAAGAAGCACTCAAGGGTCTTGGGGCCAAAATACATGATATGTGTGACAAGTGTCAGGACACGGATGCCCAGCCTGACTTGTTGTCACATCTAGGATTGGTGTATCTCACTTTAAAAGAACTGTGTTGCTCTACAAGACTCCAAATGCTGTGAGGGGAAAGAAGGGGCTACAGGCTTATCTCCCATGCTGTTTTCATCAGCAGAAACAGCTGTGAGGAATGGACAGGTGGAGCCCAAAGGAAGACAGCCACACCCGATGGCTGTTTCCACTGGCAAAACCCATGCTGCAGAGAATCCTGAAGCCCCTCTTTCTTTCTTGGAGTGTTTGGAGCCACATGGAACAGCACAATGCTTTCAAAGTGAGTTACACCAATCATACCTATGATAATTAATCAGGGCAGGAAAGTGTGCCCCAACACATGTCACACGTATTGTGTATTTTGGTCCTCAGGGACTGTCCATCTCAACAGGGGAGGGTAGCAAACTCACATCAGAGGAGTAACCAAGAAGTTGATCAAAATGCCACAGGGGGTAGAACGTAACAAGGGGAAATATAGCTCCAGCCATGGGCTAGGGAATAATTTGTGCTTGGGTGGTGGAAGGATGACTTTGGGCAACTGGGCCTAGCATTAGCTGTCAGCCAGTCAACCCTCAAGCACTTTCCTGCAACCTAGCCCCAGAGGTCAGCCCATCATGGGATGGGTGGGGCCTGCAGACCTGGGGGCTGCAGGTGTCTATCTGGTGTGCAGCTCAGATTGGAAGGAACAGGGGGTAGAGGTGCTTGGTATTCTGCAGCTCTCTGCCCTTGGTTACTATCCCTCTGCCCTCAGTTACCACAACAGGCAGGTTGGGGAAGGTGCTGGCAGCATTTGGGCTGTCAATCACACCCATCATCCACAGCTTATGATGCGCCAAGACCCAAAGAACCTGTAATCAATGTGGCCTGATTCCTCCCAGCTCGATGTATCTGTGGCATCCTTCCCCCCCCCTCGCCACGGGCTGGTTCCCACTCCAGGCACAAGAAGAGGTTTTAAAAGGGTGTTAAATGTCAGTATACATTATACAGTATACAGTATAAATATACAGTATACATTCCAATTCCAAAGAAGGGCAATGCCAAGGAATGTTCAAACTATCACACAATTGCACTCATATCACACGCTAGCAAGGTCATGCTCAAGATCTTACAAGCTAGGCTTCAACAGTACGTGGATAGAGAACTGCCAGAAGTACAAGCTGGGTTTCGAAGAGGTAGAGGAACTAGAGATCAAATTGCCAACATTCGCTGGATTATGGAAAAGCAAGAGAGTACCAGAAAAACATCTACTTCTGCTTCATTGACTATGCTAAAGCCTTTGACTGTGTGGGTCACAACAAACTTAAGCACAATGTGCAGGTCCTTAAAGAGATGGGAGTACCAGAACACCTCACATGTCTTTTGAGAAACCTGTATAAGGGTCAAGAAGCGACAGAACTGGATATGGAACAACTCATTGGTTTAGCATAGGAAAAGGAGTATGACAAGGATGTATACTGTTACCTTGCTTATATAATATATACATGTAGAGTACATCATGCAAAATGCTGGCCTGGATGAATCACAAGTGGGAATTAAGATTGCTGGGGAAAAGATCAACAACCTCAGATATGCAGACGATACCACTCTAATGGCAGAAAGTGAAGAGGACCTAAAGAGCCTCTTGCTCAGAGTAAAAGAGGAGAGCGCAAAAGTGGGTTTGAAGCTCAACATCAAAAAAACTAAGATCATGGCATCCGGCCCCATCACTCCTTGGCAAATAGAAGGGGAAGTCGTCAAAGTAGTGACAGACTTCACGTTCCTGGGATCCCAGATCACCACAGACTGTGACAGCAGCCATGAAATTAAAAGACGCCTGCTCCTTGGGAGGAAAGCGATGGCGAACCTAAACAGCATGATAAAAAGTAGAGACATCACCCTGCCAACAAAAGTCCGCATGGTCAAAGCAATGGTATTCCCAGTGGTCATGTATGGCTGTGAGAGTTGGACTATAAGGAAGGCCGAGCGCCGAAGAATAGATTCTTTTGAACTATGGTGCTGGAGAAGACTCCTGAGAGTCCCTTGGACTGCAAGAAGATCAAATCAGTCAGTCTTAAAAGAAATCAACCCTGACTGTTCCCTGGAAGGCCAGATAATGAAACTGAAGCTCAAATACTTTGGCCACCAAATGAGAAGGGAGCACTCACTGTAGAAGACCCTGATGCTGGGAAAGATTGAAAATCAAAGAAGACGGGGACGGCAAAGGATGAGATGGTTAGTGTCATAGATGCAACGAACATGAAATTGAGCAAACTTCAGAGGACGGCGGAAGACAGGAAGGCCTGGCGTGATCTGGTCCATGGGGTCGCGAAGAGTCGGACTTGACTGTGCGACTGAACAACAACAACAACAAAATGTGTAAAAAAGAGAAGAGAGAGTTGTAAATAGGGATGGGCATGAATTGGCTCATGAAGTAAAGTTCATGACGAATTTTGGCAGTTCATGCTTCACGAACTCAAGTTCATGGGAGGGCGACCAGCATGAACTTTCCATGAACTTTGATGTTGTTCATGGAAGTTTGTGAGTGGATACATTTCCAGACTTTTTAGGATCAAGAAGACATGGGGGAAATCAGGGGGAGACGCAGGTCAAAATGTGGCCACGCAGCAAATAGTGGGAAATTGAGCAGTACAACTGGGGAAAACGGGAGATTGAGGGCACAACAACAGCTTTTGTGGAATCAGTCACTGTCTCTGCTCAATCAAAATGTTTACAAAACATAAAAGCAACAACTTGGAGGGCATACAGAGGAGCATCTGAGGGAGGTCCCCTGAGACTTTGATGTCTCTAGCTTGTACAGGATCTGTTCTATACACTCTTGAATTTCAGTCATTTTGATAGGTGCAGGTTCAGGAGTATATAGAACAGATCCTGTGCAAGCTAGAAACACCAAACTTGCAGCGGACCTCCCCTGGATACTCCTCTACATGCCCTCCAAGTTTGGCATCTCTAGCTTGCACAAGATCCATTCTATACACTCCTGAATCTCCTGAAACTGCACCTGTCAAAGTAACTGCCTGTCAGCAGTCATTTTGATAGGCACAGGTTCAAGAGTGTATAGAACGGATCCTGTGCAAGCCAGGTACACCAAACTCACAGGGTCCAGCTGACTCTTTTCTACTTGCCCTCCAAGTTTAGTGAGGATTTGGTTTATGCCTGCTCCCCCAAAGAAGGTGCCCCCGGGAAAGTGCTTTCTGGGGAAATGACTGTCTGTAATACTTTTTATTAGGACCAACAAAATAGTCACAAATCATTGTGCTTTTGAGCTTCCAATAAATGTGTGGTGTATTTTATGGACATTCCCCAATTTCATGCTCATTGGATAAGAATTACCACACTTGCTTCCTTTCTGCCCACTGTGAAGAGGAAGCAGCAAAGGAAACAACAGGCTGATTTGCGTAGCTACTGCTTAGCTGTTCTGCTGGGGAGCAGAAGAGGTGAGAGCCATAGGGTGGGGGGACTGTTTAAGAAAAGTGCTTTGGTTTATTTTTAGATTGCTGCTGAACAGGATGTGTGCTGCTTGCTGCAGGCAAGGAAGTTCACCAGGTCAATGGCTGCAGGAAACAGTTGGGTCCCTTGCAGCTGCAGCAGGCTGGGCAGTGTGTTCCACACACATTTGCAGTCAAGAACAACTTCCCAGCTGCGGGATCTCAGTTTTCCACTCATTGGTAATGTGTATTTTTGGAAGGAAGAAAAAAAAAAGACACCCACCAATTAAGAATTCATGTACACTAAGGGTGGGCAGTGTGCCTAGAATTTAGAAAACGCTTCAGCATGTCCCAAAGGTTGAGGATGTAACAAAAGGAAAGCAGTGGATGCACATGTCAAAAGATGACATATGTGCTGGCTTACATCTGGGCTGTAGCTTTTCTCTTATTCTGGACTCAGATCCCTGCTTACATGCTCATAAACATATTTTAACTTAGGGTCTCTGGAGAGAGTCTAGCTCTTTAGTCCAGCTGCAAAGGGGACAGCTTCTTGGCCTGATTGGGAGTATGGTACAGAGCTGCAAATAGAGTGAAGCAAGCAGCCCAGTAAATATTAGGGAAATGGAAGTGGGGTTCTCCAGCAATACAAAAATGAAAACAAGCCAGCAAGCTCTCTTCAGATGTTACCATTTTAAAAAACTGGACTTAGAGGTAAGAAGATTTTATCATGGAGACTGGTCAGGTAAGGATCTGGCTCACTAGTGTTGGATTGCTGACTGTTACACTCCATATTCTTATTAAAAATCCCAGTTTCGCTGATGAAGGGATCTTTGACTCTTGAAAGTTTATACCTCAAAAATCTTGTTTTCTAAAGTGCTACCGGACTTGAATCTAGCTGTTCTACTGCAGACCAACATGACTACCCTCTAAAACAGATTCCCCCCATCATTTTAATTCAAGTCTCTAGTCCTTAGTCCTTCTACTTCCTTAGAGAATCACAAAGAAGCTCCGTTATTTGTGTCTGTGACTTTAGAAGCTGACAAAGTGAAAACTCACTTTTAGACATTGGCTTCTTGTTCTCCAGAAAAGATTCTTACACAGTTCTGCTGAAGTCACACCATAACTGTGTTGGCTCGGTAACTAAAGCAGCTAGATTTGCCAGCCTATGGTTGGCAACCAGCAGGGGTGGGAGTGGAGAATGGCACTGTAACGTCAGTTCCAACTTTTTGCCCAAATTTTAGAGTGTTGCACTATGACAATTTCGCCCTCCCTCACAGGCTTTCCCTTTATCTTGTTCTTAGCTGAGCAGCTCCTTTTCTTTCTTGTTTTTCTCTGGCTGTCCCACCCAGTCATTTGAATGTATATCGGTAAATGTTAACCCAGCCTTGGGAACTGAGGGGAGAGACTAAAATCCTTCTTTTGTCCTTGTTTTATAATGGCACCTGGCTAATGATTGGTAAATCAAAACTAAGAAACTGTTTTATTTCATTTTGAGGGGAAATGGGCAGGTAGGAATCAGGTTTATGACTTATGAGGTAAACAGGCAATAGGAATGAGGTAATTTTGTATAGACATCAGATAATTTGTCACAAACAAATAACTTGCTGTTACTTAGACATGTCTTTAAAACTTGAGGGGAGAGATTTCTTGGCAGTGCTAGAATGCTCCCTAGGGAGAACCGGAGAAGCCTTCTACAGAGTTATTTGACTTGTGCATTGTAGCATGGTGAGCTTTGGTTCCAGCAAAAATAATTTGTCTGAAGAAGCATTTCTCGAAACATGCAACTTTTGCCTGGGAGGTGTGTTGCTTTGATGCTTGCTGCATCTCTTTTTGGAAAGCAAAACCGCCTACAATATTGGCATTGCATCTCTCATCAGAAAGCAAGATAGTCTCCAGTATTGAATCCTGTCTGTGTCTCTGTAGCTGTGGACTTTTCTACAAGATATATATTGTTCTTTAGGTTTTTATTACCAATGTATTAATAAGATACACTAGGGTCTTTATTGTATATTTAAGTATATGATTTAAATGAATATATGAAGTCATAATAGCATATCAGAACTGTTTTTTTTTTTAACACAGTGTTTTTCCACGTTTACCCCACCTGGAGTTTGGCAACCCTTTTCCTGCTTTTGGGAAAGGATTTGTGCTTAGGAGGTTCCCCACACTGTTGGATCCAGCCCACAGCCCATCCAGTCCAACACTCTGTCACACGGTGGCCTAAACCCAGGTGCCATCAGAAGGTCCATTAGCAGACCAGAACTCCAGAAGCCCTCCCACTGTTTTCCCCCAAGCACCAAGAATAGAGAGCATTACTGCTCTAGAAACAGTGATCCAACTATACGCTGTGGCTACTAGCCACTGATGGACCCTTGCTCCATATGTTTATCCAATCCCCTCTTGAAGCTGTCTATGCTTATAGCTGCCACCACTTCCTGTGGCAATGAATTCCACATGTTAATTACTGTTTGGGTGATGAAGTACTTCATTTTATCTGTTCTAAACCTACCACTCATTAATTTCATTGAGTGCCCATGGGTCAGGCTTCCCAAGTACTTACTGTGATTCAGCGGGGGACACAGAAGTCCTCGCAGAATCATTCCTGCGGGGACAACAGACGTGCTGCGCCATGCCATCACCAGGAAGTGATGCCGGGTGATGCTCTGGCAATGGGGCTCGAAACTCGATGGTACCATCAAGTTTTCAGTCCCATTGCCAGAGCTTCGCCCAGCGTCACTTCCTGGCGATGGCATGGTGTGTTACAGGGAGGAATGGTCCGGCTGGGGAGCATGTTTCCCCTGCCGGATCATGGTAAGTACTTGGGAACCCTACCACGAGTTCTTGTATTGTCAGAAAGGGAGAAAAGACCTTCTTTCCCAACCTTCTCTATCCCATACATAACTCTGAAAACCTCTACAAATATTGTAAATCCCTCAATCATCGTTTCTCCAAGCTTAAGAGCCCTAACCTCTTTAACCTTTCTTAATAGGGAAGGTGTCCCATCTCCTTAATCATTTTAGTTGCCCTTTCCTGCACCTTTTTCAATACTACTGTAACCCTTTCTAATGGTGAGGGGGATTCCAGATCAACAAATGACAGCATCCTTATGGCATGACATTTGAAATTGCTTCAAAAGTACCCCCCCCCAAAAAAAAACATTCAAAGAGTTTAATGGTTTTCATGACAAACATTTATCATAAACCTAACAACTTTACAGTTAAAAACAACCTGAATGATAATGTCTATGAACATATCAACATTTGAAGAGACAGGATCTTCAGTGCCCTTCAGTAAGAGAACAAAGGCAACTTTTAGCAAACAGCATCCATCAACACAAGGAAAAAGAGAAAATCCCAAACACTAACCTAAGGAAATGGAGGGCTGCTTCTTCCCCATATGCTCTTCAAGGGTCCTTGCTGCTCCTGTTGCTGGTCTGGAATCCTTTCTCCGGCTTGGGCCTGCAAAGAAATTAGCAGTTTCCCTCAGACAAGCTCAGGGCCTTCTCTCTCCCAGTGCAGGCCAGACTGACTGAGAGGGTGGGGCTCTCGCAGCTATATGTGAGAAATTTTACCAGCTGCCCATGCTCTGTGACCTTTTGCTCCCTAGGCCCTAATTCTACATTGTTTAAGAGAAACAAAGAGTTAAAACGAAAATGACATGGGTTACACTATAATATGTTTTTTGAGTGCGGTGACCAGAACTGTACACAGTACTCCAAATGAGGCGGCGCTATAGATTTATACAGGGGTTGTTGTTGTTCAGTCGCAGAGTCGAGTCCGACTCTTCGCGACCCCATGGACCAGCTCCCGCCAGGCCCTCCTGTCTTCCGCCGTCCTCTGAAGTTTGCCCAATTTCATGTTCGTTGCATCTATGACACTGTCTAACCATCTCATCCTTTGCCATCCCCATCTTCTTTGACCTTCATTCTTTCCCAGAGGTATTCCCTTCTTAATATACAGGGGTCAGTTCCCTTCTTAATAATCCCCAGCATAACATTTGCTTTTTTATTGTAGTCACACACTGAGTTGACATCTTCAGTGAGTTACCTACCATGACGCTAAGAACCTACTTCGAACCTACTTTTCTCTGGACCATTTCCCCCCAGTCCTTTCTGTGTTTTGCAGCACTCAACTGGGGCATTGAAATCCTGGCCAAAAAGTGCCTGTAATACTGTAATCATCAACGTCAACATTGAGATTGTGAGGCATGTCATGGTTCTTATTCTGGGCTGACTTCCTATAAGAGTGTAAAAAGCTTTCCCCAGGATGTGTTCCAAGCACCGTGGGTCTTGCTGAGCACCAGACAAAACAGACTAACCAACAGTCCAGCTTGGTTCAGTTTTAATTACTCCAGGAGACGGCAGGATATAGTGTCAGCTCATGATAATACTCCACGAGTGGCTGGTGACATCCTGTGCAGACAACCTATGTGCATATTTTGCAGCAGATTTGAATAAAATACCTGCATCTTTCACTGAAAGACATGCTGTGAAGACGTGCATCTTTTCTTTGGAGGTCTGAAATGAGCAGTTGAACTGAGAGGGAGAAAAACCCCTCCAGGTGTTGGGAAAACCCAGGAGGGCAGGGTGGAATAGGGCCTGCAGGCCAGAGCAGGACTGTTCTGCCACACATACAAAGAAAAATGGAAAGAATCAACAGCTAGAAGGATGGGTTTTACAAGGGTGATATATTCTACATATAATCAGAAAACAAAATAAAAATCTTCACCTGCTGGCAGAAGACAATGGTAGAGGGAGACAGACAAATCTCACTGGAGAGGGAGTGCTAAAGTTTTGGTGCCACAACTGAGATGGCCCTTTTCTTGGTTTGCCACCTGAATAGCCACAGATGGTGGGGGCGCTGAAAACAGTGCCGCTGAAGATGACCAGAGTGGTCAGGTAAGTTCATATGGGAGCAGGCAGTCCTCAAGTTCCCTAATGTTACATGTGATTGCAAGTCAGGTTGGAGAACTTCCAACCCAACCAGTGTCACACATATCATCTAGTTTGGTCTGTAGGTGAACCAGGGTCAGGCACCCCCAAACAAGTTGGTTGGGTTGGCATGTTTGGGTGGCCAGCAACACCACTGATAAGGAATAACTGAAAAAGAGGACAGGATAGGGGTCTGCACATGTGCAAGCATGCAAGAGAAAATGCCTGTATGTGCAAATATATGACAATAAATGTGTTGTACAGCCATGTGCATGTGAGTATGTATGTCTCCTTGCATTGTAATACAGTGTGAGTGCATGTAATCTGGATCCTTCAAGAAAGGATCCTTCGAGAAAGTTAGGGAAGCACAATGTTGAGTTCCTAAATAGGTCATAAGCTGGTTCTCTAGGGATACGAAGGCTGTCAGGTGCTTTCCCATCATTCTCTGCGTCAGTCTGCAGACTAGGCTTTTGAAAGCAATGACTCTTCTGCTGAGCCCCTTTTAAATTTTAATAAGACCATTTCCTCTGCATAATTGTGCTGACTCTGTGTAGTTTAATGAGCCATTCATGATCTCCCCTAAGCAAACTGTCTCGGTAGATGTTGTTTGCCTGAAAAAATTCCCCCCTCCCTGAGAAGATGGGTAAGGAGGAGATGTCGTGCGATATCAGAACTGCAAAGGCCCTCATTAGGTGCTACTAAAAATATTTAGGAAAAAAGCAAGCCCAAGTGACGTTTTGAACAGGCAGTTAACCGTGATTTTTGTCTTCCTTCCCCCCTTGATATCGCCAAGTTTGAGCTTGGAATTAATGCTCTGCACATGTCAGGCTTCGGAGTTCAGATGACTCTAGAACTGTACGCAGGGAATTTTCCTGTTGCATTTCCATTTCACAATCCATTTGGGTTATAAGGCTTCAAATATTCAGCATGGATTTGATGAAAGACATTTTTTTATTACTTCTGCGAACAAACGGAACATGGATCTCCCCCTCCCTCCATCTTCCAGATTTTTGTGTCAACCTTCAGCCTTCTTTATCCACCAGCATATGAATAATTTAAAACCAGACTGGCAGAATTAACAGCTGTATGCAGACATTTTTTTAAAAAGGAAAAAGAGATCTGACATGAAATGTGTCTTTTGTGGATTGGATGACTGACCTAGAAATGTTGATGCTTCGTTTTCATACACTCCCAGTTGGAAAGGCACATGTTCAAAGGCACTGGTTTAATTGTAGGCTTCTTTAATTCTCTGCAAAGCTGTAGTTTTTCATGGTAGAAGGATATAAGGGTAATCATATATTGGTCACTCCATCGGGGTTTCCATTGTTGCTGGAGAGAAACAAAGGGGCTCGGGTAGAAGAAGTTGTGATCCTACTTTGCACCCAGAAACTCCTAGTTTGAATTCCTGGCATCTCAGGGACAAACTGGAAATGGAAGGTCCTGCTTCTTATTCTACATGTGTTGAAGACTGACCCTGCACAAGCCTCCATTGCTTTGTAAGCTGAGAGGAGCAGTAGGGTGGAGAGGATTCCTTCACAGCTCTGATCCTTGATGTGTTCCTCACTATGGTATATCTCCTGGTTCTCCACTTGGATTTTCTATCCCCAGGTCTCTTGGTTGGCTGCCCACTGTCTTGCCTTGACATCTGTGACATCATAACTCTGGATCTCCCTCTTCCTATCACATGACTATATCACATCCTTGCAGTTCAGTGAGCCCTCTTCCTGTCACATGACTATACCATATCCTTGCAGCTCAGTGAGCCCTATGCAGCTGCCTTGCAGTTACATGTGGACTTCAGGTCTGGGAAGGTCAAACACCACTGCCCTAGAGGAAACTATACCATCGCATCCAAACAAATATGAGTGCTTAGAATGCTTGGAAGTAGAGGCCGAGAAGCCAGCTACAATACAGCCAGCTGATGAAATAAAGGGACAGACGCCCCTTTGTAAATCACCACCTGTGACTGAGCAGATCTCTAATAGCTGGAAGGAGATGAAACTCTTAGCTCAGCAAACCTATTTGGTGGCAGAAACACTTAAGAAAATATTTACACTGCAGGAGAGGACGCTAGCTAAGCTAGAGGAATTGACAGATGCTGCCGTTGCTAAAAAACCAAAGGGTTCCCTAAAGGACAATGAGACCTCACCTGGGCCAAAAAAAGCAGATTTTAGTATTAGATTCAAGGAGGCCAACAAGAAGGAACCCTTTTCATTAATATACAATCCAAATTCCCTTGTACTGAATGTATACCCAAGGAGAGGGAGACTTATAGATTGGAGCAAGAAATGGAGAGCAATAGGCCATTTGGCAGAAATCACTGGACTCACTCCAAAAGCCATTGACCTAGTTGAGGTGGAAAGATTGGGGAATTTTATAAGGTTTGAACGTTTTCTTTTACATTTCCGCTCTAGAAAAATCCCATCCTATTTGATTACGCAAATCAATAGGCTGAATAAACTGGGCATTAGAATTCAAAGACACTTTAGAAATACTGTAAGACAAGAACTTTTCAGAGGCTACAAAATCAAAAAGCAGGAAATGCAGGAAAAACCTAGTGGACAAATAAACATAAAGACCTTGGAAACCAGAGTACCAGTCAAACCACTCAATTCTCAGGTTCTTCTGGATCTACCTGTTCCCTCTAATTTACCCTCACCTATGGAAATGCAGAGAAAAGGGATTCCAACAGATAATCTAGATGCTAAGACTGTTGCAGAAGACAACAGAGGAGAAAGGACAATCATGGGAAGCAGGGAACCCTTAGAAACGGGAGCAGAGATTGAGGCCAACCTTCTCTCTTCTTTCACAACACTGCCCATAGAGGACCAGGATTCTATATTATGCCGGCTAGATACGTTGATCACCACACTTAAAGACCTAAGACAGACATCGAAGGGAACTCCTATGTCCATGGGTCTACCCAGAGAGACAGCAAAACTTCATGCAAAACCTTCTGAGACAGAGCCATCGGGCCATTGTCCTCTGGAGCCTACTGTAATGATAAAGAAGGGGAATAACGGCTCCAACCTGATTGTGCCATCAGATGACCCCTTCTTCTGCAAGATCTCTGAAGACCCCCCAATAGTGAAGGAAATGAAAGCTCCAACACGGCATGCGGATCCTATGGAAGTATGACTGGTAAAGCAGCGCAAATTGGGGAAGGAGAATTCCCTCAAAATAATCTCATGGAATGTAGCCGGCTGGTCCCGCATAAGAGGGTTGGGCTCCTCTCCCCTGCGAAAGGGATATGACATCCTCTTACTTCAAGAGACGTGGTCTGCTCATGAACTTCTAGTTGATGGTTACCATTCTTTTACAAATGCAGCTATACCAGGAAAGGGGCCAGGCAGACTAAAAGGGGGCTTGGGTATCTTAATTTCCACAGCCCTCAGAGTGAATTGTGTACATTTAGACTCATTAAAAGAGCGTGCTATGGCAGTTCGGGTTCTTATCATGTAAACGAGAGCAGAGCTTTCTGTCTGATAAGTGGAACTCATAACTTCATATGGACTAACACACTTGACTACAGATCAGGTCAGCTTTGCAGTAGAGTTATATTATTCTTGGAGACATATTTTTATGCATAATTGTTGGGTGATAGTGAGATATTGAAAAAATGGTATTTAGCAGAGATAAGATGGTCCAGCAGTGCCAGAGTAAAATAATTCAGACTCA
>NW_015161420.1:458752-458919 GCF_001447785.1 Gekko japonicus
CATAGGGTTGATGTGAGGATAAAACAGGGAACATGTACATTGCTGTGTCCTCCATGAAGAAAGGGCAAGGTTAAAAAAAGTGGGGAAACTGAATGCATGAAAATGTACAGTGAAGACAGAGATAACCAAGAATTTGCTTATTCACATTAGCAGGGAGCCATGTAGGG
>NW_015161420.1:460767-564326 GCF_001447785.1 Gekko japonicus
AAGATAACTTTGGCCTCCATAAATGCTTGGCTAAGGTTATGCCACAGACCATCTGATATCACTGCTCTAATTCTTACAGACAGCTGTTGCTCTAATTGGCTTAGTGCTGTACACCATAAGATCCATCTGCTTGGCTTCTCTTCTGAGTCGCTACAGATAATGCCACTAGAACAAGCTAGGGCTATTGTTAAACAAAGAATATATGACACCGAAAGGCAAAGTGATATTACTAAAGTGTCGACTTTTTTGGCCCCAAAGGAAACAAAATATATAGTTGCTCCCGCAGTGTATTTATCTCTATTAGAGATTCCCTCTCACCGCAGAGCATACTCCCTGGCACGATGTAACATCTATCCTTCCGCGGTGTTAGAAGGCCGGTATAAAAAGGTACCTTTGTCTGAGCGACTATGCCCGTGCGGTTCAGGGAAAGTTGAAACAATTGATCATATTTTACTCCACTGTACATTTTATGAAACCATCAGAGTAAAAATTATTCATCCCATTATAAGGAGGTACCACGGATACTTGGACAAGGAGATAAGTAGGAAGCTATTATTTGATCCCGCTCCACAGATTATAATAAATTGTGCTAAGTTTCTAGCAATAGCCCAAAAAATACGGGCTGCACATGTAGTATAATTTTAGAAAGAATCCAGAAGACTTAGGAGATAGGGAGTGAATTGTATAACGTCTATAATATTTATTCAACAGTTGAATAACAGTTGATAGACTAGATATTTAGAGTTTTAGTAATTTTGTAATTAATATATGCAGATCAAATGCAGTTTTATATTTAAATATTTTATATATATTATTGGTACCCTTTTGTATTGTTTGTAATTGGGCTGGTGATATACCGAATAAACTGAAACTGAAATATAGGCAGGGATTGGGGGACACACAGACGCTGGAATGGAGTTCCAGAACCTAATTGACAAAATTCTTTTTAAAATGTTTAGAAGTTCATACGTTTTCAGTATACAGATTGAAAACTTAATTTCCCTCTTGAGCGTTCTGGCACGTCTTAAAAAAAAAAGAGCCTTGGTTATAGGCATGGCTTCTTTTTGCCCGTTGTTCCTTTAAGGAGTTATTTTAACTTCTAAGAAAGCGAAGGGTTGATTCAAGCCATCGTTATGATGGTAAGTGGTTTATTTTTCTTTCACTGCAGGAAAATATAGTAGCTTATAACTGGCATTAATAGAGATGTTCTATTACAGCTCACTCTATTCTTGATGCTTGGTTGAGAAGAGCACTGTTTATGTATAGCAAAGAAACAGGGCATGTCATTGGGGGGGGGAAGCTTTCTTACTGTAAGTACTAAGAAAGGAGATACGTAGGCCAGGATCAGTTTTCCAAGATGAGGCCATTTTGCCAAAGGGCTCACCCAAGTAACTTGTTTTTGGGGGGATCATGAGGACTTTCCCAAGCCTGGCCTGATTAGGAACTATGCTAAAGGCTACCAGATAATCTGGGGGGAAACCAGAAGTACCAAAGAGTTCGGGACAAATATGGCCCCCAGTCCTTAATTCATTGGCCATGTTCATTCGTTACAGTGTTGGCAATTCAGCTTTGCATAATGCGAGAGAGCATGTTACATGTCATCCTCCCAATGCACGTAGGCACCATTTGGCGTGAAAAGCATAACGTGAGTGCTTTCCAGCTTTGGTACATGTGAACACATACCCTCAGCAAATCTGGGTTTCTAATTGTGCATACGGAAGCTGGAAAACATGCACGTTGCCTTATTAGCATAAAACAATGACCACACATCTCGAGAGGATCACGCATAGCGTGATCTCCCCTCACATGCTGTTGGATCACCAAAATCCTGATGACTGAACAGAGCTACTGGCGCCAGACGCTTGCAGTAGGGCAGCAGAGGGGACACCTTCAAGATGAGCATACACAGTTATTGCAAATGCCCTAGATGAATGGCTTTAAAATGGCTTCCTGTACAAAATGGCACTGCTCTAGGACACCTGTACAATACTTATGTGCTGCACCAGCTTTGAGTTGCTTCCTGGTCACAAGAAGAGGTGGTCATGGAGGCAGCAGCACAGACATAAGAGGCACTGAGAAGGCGCAGAAGCATTGGACACCAACCTAGTACGAGTTGCACATCAGATAGCAAAGTTGGGTGCTCGGTTGACTGCATATTCTCTTGCTGCCTCAGCACATTTGAAAAGATAGATGGGAACCCTGGACAGAGATTAACAACCCTCCCTCTTCTCCTTCTCATGGTAAATGTCTTTTCAGTGTTATTTTACTTGAATCTGGGGGGGGGATCTGTGCTCTTTCAGTGCAGGGATGCATAGGCCTTTAAACAAAAAGGGGGTGTGGCAAACAGCGGCACTAAAAATCTTCCCATGGGCCATCAGAAGGTTGCTGTGCTGTAATTGGATGGATATTGTAGAAGCACATGCAAAGGACTGCCTCCAAGTAGCTTTTCCACTGGTGAAAAAGGAAGGAGGGGGTCTCCTTTGACCATCAAATGCTATGCTGGGGATCATGGAACCCGCATGGGCTAACCAAACTCGGGGAGGGCGTAACAATTGGGTACTGCTAAGCAACAAAATTGGAAGGCTCCAACCCAAAATATACAGTGCAGACACAGTTTGTGGATGTAGATACTTGGATTAAGATGCTCTGAATGGGAAAGTCTGGCAGGATTAGCTGGGAAAATGTACAAGAGTGGAATCCTAAGCAGAACAGAGTTACATTCTTCTAAATTGGTTCAAGTCAATGGGTTTCGAGGGCCCCCGCTCTGCCTAGGGCTGCTCCATACGTCTCGAAGGATGAAGACTTGACAGAGGTGACAGTTTACTCTGCAGCTCCCTAGGAAGCTCAAACAAATTAATTAACAACTCTTCTGTTAATTTAATTAGGAAATTAATGCTGAAAGCTTTTCTGCCTGACTCATTAGATTTTTTTTTTTTTTGCCAGTCACTCACAGTTGTTAACATCTTCCTTCACATATGTTAAAATCCCTTTAGGATTTTCACCCGTACTAATGCACATTACTTAGTAAGCCTGCCATTTTCTTTTTGTGAACACTTTTTGTCCTAAGCTTCTGAGCAATGTTAGTGCAGCAAGTCTGCACAACGGATCTGTCAGGGCAGATTTTCCCTTTGAGAAGAAGATTGGATTTATACCCCACCCTTCACTTGAAGTCTCAGAGCGGTTTACAAACTCCTTTCCCTGGTAGGTGGGGCTGAGAGAGCTCTTTCAAGAACCGCCCTTTCAAGGACAGCTCTTATCAGAACTATGGCTTGCCCAAGGTCATCCAGCAGCTGCAAGTGGAGGAGTGGGGAATCAAACCCAGTTCTCCCAGATGAGAGTTTGCGTACTTAACCACTACACCAAACTGGCTCCTCTCAGAAAACTTAAAAAAAACATCCCCCCCCCAGCTTTAGAAGTAAAAGATAGAAAGGTGCAAAGTAGTTTTTCCAGGCCATGATGTTAAAGCCTGGTCTTGCATGCTTGTTAATTATCATAGTCGGGGAAAATCTGTTTTCCGCCCTTCTTTTTAAAATGTTGTCAACATCCAGCTTGATGAAGAGCTCTGGTGAGCTTGAAAACTTGCAAAATATTTTGTGCCTGTTCGGGTAGCTTTAAGAAAAGGCAGTACATGGATTTCATTTAGGGTTGCCAGCACTGGGTGGGGGGATTCCTGGAGACTGGGGAGTGGAGCCGGGAAGGGCGGGGTTTGCAGAGGGAAGGGACATCATCAGGGGACAAGGCCATGGAGTCCACCCTCCAAAGCAGCCATTTTCTCCAGGGGAACTGGATTCTGTCATCTGGAGACCAGTTGTCGTTGGAGAAGAACAAAAATGGAGAAGAACAAAACAACCGCGGCCACCACCGCTGCCACCATTACCACCAACGGTGGCAATACCATCGCGGTTGGGAGTGCCCTTGGAAATTCAGCGGTATGAGAACTACGCGACAAGGAGAGCAGTGGACGGGCTCGGACTACCTATTGGATAGTGGTACCCCAATTGTGGGTTGCTGGAAGTTGCCAGTACAATAACTTAAGACCACCTTGACGTTGCCAAATACAACAACTTAAGTCCATCTTGACATGAAAGCACTTTATTGTTAATTGTAATATTTATATTTTTATGGTTTTTATTGGATTTTATGTATGGGCTTATGCCCCTTGTAAGCCACCCTGAGCCCGCTTGCGGGGAGGGCGGGGTAAAAATACCTAAATAAATAAAATAAAATAAATAAAACCGTGATACATTATGACGAAGAAAAATATCCACAGACTTGTAAGTTCTTATTCAATGTCCATTTTACTTAGAACAATTCAAATGCCATAAACACCACAACGGACCATGCATATCTGTCTCGTTTTGTATTCAAACTTTGTCAAAGTGGGTAGCGTTGAAATTCCTATGTAATTAATTCATTTGGCACTCTGGCTATTTCTCATAGTAACAATCTTCAATTCCACTAGTGCAAGGGTTTTATTTTTGTGCAAAGAATGAAAATAATATATTGAACTTTGCTGTTTCAATACAATGTAAATAAAATCAGTTTCCTCAAGGTCTGTCTGAAGTATTTTCTTCTTACACTTTCCTATAATATGCCAATTTAGGGCCAAACTAGGTCATATTGTGTCTACATGTACAGGACCTGAACCAGCAACTAAATAGAAGAACAGCAACTGGAGTATGTGACAGGTTAACATGGTACGCAGACAGATGGACAGAAAGGTGGAAGTTATTTCTTCAACCAAAGGCAAAATACCCAGGAACTTCTAAGTTGCCTGATCATTCAGGGTAGGAAACCAGCATCTACTCTGATGGAAGAGAGCTATGTGAAACTAAGAGATGACTTGGATAAGAGATGAATTAGATAAGCATATGGAGCAGAGGTCCATCATCAGCTATTAGCCACAAGGTATAGACAACTCTTGGTCTGGGGCAACTGATGCTCCGTATTCTTTGTGCTTGGGGGGGGGCAACAGTGGGAGGGCTTCTAGTGTCCTGGTCCCACTGCTGGACCCCCTGATGGCACCTGGTATTTTTGGTTACTGTGTGACACAGGGTGTGGGACTGGATGGGCCATTGGCCTGATCCAACATCGGCTTCTCTTATGTTCTTATGACACAGAGATCTTGCCAAAAATTAACAAGTGGCCATAGGTAAGCTCCTGTATATCAGCAGAGTTACTAGGCAGTAGGATTGCTGTGCAAAAAGACTGAGCCACCTGCTAGAAAGGACTGGAATACACTCAAGAAACTCTTGAGATACTTAATGGGGACTGCATACCCCAAGCTTAGGCTACCAGCCCCAGGCAGCGTCAGGGGAGTGGATCATGCACATGCAGGCTGGGGAGGAGACATCACAGACAAAGAGTCCACCAGCGGACACATGTTCTTCTATGGAGAGGGGGCCATAAATTGGTCAAGCAAAAAGCAGTATGCAGTTGCACTCTCACCCACTGTAGTGGAGGATATCTCAGCTGCCTACAGTTGTCAAGAAATAGCTGTACCAAGTATTACAAGACCCAGGGACAAAAGTACCAAAACCCATACAAACCACTGAGAGTGGTTAAGAGTGGTGGACTCTTATCTGGAGAATCAGGTTTTATTCCCCAGTCCCCCACATGCTGGGTGACCTTGGGTCAGTCACAGTTCTCTGAGAGCTCTTCTCTCAAGAGCAGTTTCTCTGTCAGAGCTCTCTCAGCCCCACCTACCTCACAGGGCGTTTGTTGTGGGGAAGGAGATTGTAAGCCACTCTGAGACTCTGAGTGAAGGGTAGGGTATAAATCCAGTCTCCTCCTCTTCCTCCTCTTCTGCTTCTTCTTCTTCTTCCTCCTCCTTTCTAAAGTAACAAACCTATGTGTGAACTTATTCTTAAGCAGCAGAGGCATAACTCCACTAATGCAAAGCTTGATCAAACTACCCTTATGACCTAGTAAAGTCAAATGCCGGTATGGGGCTCTGGACAAGGTAGGTAAGTTGGGGGATAGTCTTTGTGGTGGCCGTGAAAATGTTGTGACCCAGAGGCAGGGTGGCAGGAGCTTACTGCATGGGTGGTGACCAGAGGTCGATTCGGGGGGGATCGCGGGGGATCGCAGTTCCCCCAAGTGAGGTGCGGGGGTGGGGCACATGACAAAGCCCTGCCCACTGCTTCCGGCCACCCCGCTTCTGGCCCTCATTCAGCCAGGAGGAGGCAGGAGAAGAGGGAGGGTAAGTTGCTTCCTCCCCACCTCTCCCCACCCCTGCCTGCCTGGGGCCAGGGAGGGCCTTGGCGGGGCTTCCTCGCACTCCCGCCGGCCTTGCAGGTCCACCGCTGGGCCCCTGATGTCAGGGGGTGTGGCATATGCTAATGAGTTATGCTAATGAGTTCCCCTAGCTCTTTTTCTACAAAATGACCACTGGTGGTGACAGGCATTGGTCATGAGAAGGCTGAGTGGGAGAAGGCTCCGGGAAAAGGGCCAGAGTTAAAGGGGAGGCAGAAAGAGAGGCCTGGGGAGAAACTGAAGGAGAAGAATCTGGGGGGGGGGAGGAAAGAAGGAGAAAGGACAACAGGCAGAGCACAAAGAGGAGGAAGAGGACAGCTGTCAGGGCCCGGGGTCAGGGTGAGGTAGGGATGCCAGCCTCCAGGTGGGACTTGGGAGTCCCCCAGAATTACAGCTCATCTCCAAACTACAGATATGAGTTCCCCTGGAGAAAATGGAAACTTTGGAGGGTGGACTTTATGGCATTTTGCCCCACTAAGGTCCCTGTCCTCCCCAGGCTCAATCCTCAAATCTCCAGGAGTTTCTCAACATGGATCTGTCAACCCTTCTGTGGTAAAATTTTTTAGAAATATGGGTTTGGGTTTAAAATGAACCAAATAGTCCATAAAATCCATGTACCTGTTCCTGTCATTGCTAGCAATACAGCAGACAGCCTTGGCCTGTTTGAATCAGACCCCATGAGTCTTTGCAAGCCCTTTTTGTCCCAGGAGGATCTCTTTCTTGGTCACACATGCAAAAATGTAACACATTCCATTCCCAGCCACAGATGTGAGACTTGCCAATACCCCCAATTTCCTAGGCAAATAAAATGTGTGGCCATTTGGGAAGGCGGCAAACTTCAATCCATAAGACTAACTTCCTGAGATACAGAGGGTTCACACACACACCCTGCTTTCATCTCTTTGATAACATCAAAGGACAGTTCATTTCCCACGTTGGGGAACACCTGGAAGAAACAATGACACTGTATTGATCCTGTAAAATGTGTACACTTTTGTTGTGTGAGACCAAGGAAAGGAAGCAACAAATTTCCTGCAAGACACTTTCAACTTCTAAATGTTAATTTACAACTGTAATCCAGTTATTGAGGGACCCCTTTGATCTTTGGTATAAATATTGGTCAGTTACAACAGACCCTTGCTGACTCTTGGTAGGAGTCAGTCCGAGAGGCCTCTCATCCGCGCATGCATGGGGTGGGGGAAACTTTGCTGCATGTTTATTTTTCTGTGTATTCTATCAATGTTTAGGAAGTGGGATTCTACTGTGTGACAGGCTGGCATAGCGTCTTGCGGTCATCTTGCCAGACAAATCTCTGAATGTTTTTCTATAATAAAGATAAGTTTTATTTTAAGAAGAGACCTTTGAATGTCTCTGCCAGCGCTCAGCGTTTCCAAGCTTGCACCTTCCGCCTTTGGGTAAGGAGGCACACTCAGGAGACACACGAACTGAGGGGGGAAAATGTGGGTGACATGGGTAAACACGCTTTCACAGACATGTGCAGACACACACCCACGTTTTTTTCTGCCAACACCTTCCCCCTCATTCCCTGCTAGAGACTGGGTGTGTGTGTTTCTGGCAACCCTAGGGGAAGGTCAACCGAAGGGGGCCATGTCTAGGAGGCACTCTGAGAACCACAGACAGGCAAGACACCAGACTAGGAACCAAGTCCTTGTATCGAAAAGTGGCTGCAATAAGGCAGAGTAAAGCAGGGAACCTGGTCTGTGAATTGGTTTGTGAACCAATTATAGGGGGTTTAGACATGTCCCTCCCTATGCACAGGGCCTAGGGTTCCCAGCCTCCAGGCAGGGCCTGGAAATCTCCCACTTTTACAACTGATCTCCAGCTGACAGAGATCAGCTCCCCTGGAGAAAATGGCTGCTTTGGAGGGTGGACTCTATGGCATTGTACCATGCTGAGGCCCCTCCCCTCCCCAAACCCCGCCATCTCCTGGATCCACCCCCTAAGTCTCCAGGTATTTTCCAACCCAGACCTGGCAACCCTAACAGGGCCACAGTCTTCTCCTGCATTATCCAGAGGGGTGTGTTAATATTTAAAGCAGGAAGACATCATTTGTGAATGGGGGTAACACACACTTAATCGGGAAGATTCTGGAGAGATTGTTAAAGAGCTTGAAAATGTGTGATTTCAGCCTAGGTATCTGATGGTTTTTGAAGGGCTGTTAACACAAAATTTGTCTGAATGTGGATTCGAATAGCTAGAAGATCTCGAACATTGGTTATTATTATTTTGTCTCTTCTGCACAAGTACGTGGTTAGTAGTTTAGATTCTGAGCAGCATTGCTGATGGCAGTGACTGTGCTGAAAACTCAGCTCTTATTAAACTGTAATTGGCTCAGTTTGCTGTGGAAGCTGGAAAAAAAATCAGGTGTGTTTTTGTTTGTTAAAGCCTAATATGAAACACCCACATTAAGCTTTAACAAGCAAAAACACACCTGATCATAAGCCACAAAAACAGGATATTTTTTTTCCTGGCATGAAACCTTTCCTGTCTGGCTTTTCACAGCTGATGGTATGATTGGAAGGTCTCACAACCTCGCATGCTTCATGCCACCCCAAAGTCTTCTACACATAGCCGGCAGATTAGAGAAGGGGCAAGGGGAAGTGTACACATCCACAATCACATCTGATTAGAAAAGCGTTGTCCAAACAGCTCCCCAGACTAAAGGATGCTTTATTATTGCAGCATCCTTGAATAGCCCACCTTAGTCTGCGCTTGTCAGAACTTGGCTGCTGAGTCAGTACTTGGGTGGGAAGAGTTGGGGATGCTATATAGAGGAAAGATTCAGGTGGGGCAGCCATGTTGGTCTGAAGCAACAGCACAAAGTTCCAGTCCAGTGGCACTTTTAAGACTAACAACGTTTAATTCTGGGTATAAACTTTGTGTGCATGCACACTTGTCTAAAGCAACAGGACAAAGTTGGAGTCCAGTGGCGCCTTGAAGACCAACTAAGTTTAATTCTGGGTATAAGCTCTCGTGTACTTATTCACTTATTCATATACTTTGAAACAGGGCATTTTTTTGTAGAAAAAGTCCAGCAGGAACTCATTAGCATAATAGGCCACACCCAACAACAGAAACTCATTAGCATATCCAGTCACGCCCATGAGTGCATAGCTCATTAGCATATTAGGCCACACCCCCATGTTACCAGAAGTGTGCTCATCCAGCCACACCCACCTTTTGCTTCTTATTCAAACCTTGTTTGTTGTCAAAACCTAGGGCTTTTTTTGTAGCAGGAACTCCTTTGCATGTTAGGCCACACACCCCTAATGTAGCCAATCCTAATGAATTTCTGCTGTTGGGTGTGGCCTATTATGCTAATGAGTTCCTGCTGGGTGTGGCCAACTCCTGGATCCACCTCATTATGCTAATGAGTTCCTGCTGGGTGTGGCCAACTCAGGAGCCAGCCGGAACTCCGTTCCTGTGCGTTCCTGCCCCAAAATAGCCCTGCTTTGAAACAGATTTCCATAACCATTACACATAGGTAGAAAGAGGGTGGGGTGGGGGTTAGTTGCCAGGAAGGGCTAGTTAGAATCAAGAAAGCAGTGGCAAACCACCTCTATTTGTCTTTTGCTTGGAACCCCCCATGGGTGATGAGGTCACATGAGTTGGTTGTGACTCAAGGGCATGTTATTTTTATTATTAACATTATTCTGCTCCACTGTGCATGATCTCATAGTTACAATTTTTCTGTGGATGACATGGGATTACATCTTTTTGTAATGTGATTTTGTGGTTTGGGCCCCATTGCTAATTATAACAAACAGAGCTAACACTCTTTAAAGCAAACACCTGCACTTTAGACAAAGAGGATAGTCAACATCTGCTGGACCTCAGTTTTCATCCATTTTTAGCAAACTTTCTGAATTCTTCCCAGCTTGTTACAGATCTGGTCACCATATAAATATTTATGACATTCAGTCCTGGGCTGGAAGGGCTGGAAACAAAAGAAATGGACATTTCAAACTACTTTGGAAAAGGTTCCTGTATCTTTCAAACACTTTATCAGCCTGGATGTTCAGTACAAAAAATAACAAGAAAGGGGGGAGGAATGGAAGAGAAAACTAAGTTTTTTCAAGGCATGGTGGAAAAGCTCCAAGTCTGGAAAACGGAATACAAGATATATTGCAAGCTTGACTGGGTTTGATGGTGTTGGGTGCAAAACAGGTTTTCAGGGTTGTACCAAAGGATGCTGGGAAAAAGAAAGCAAAAAAAAATTGCATTCTCCCATTGTGAATATCAACTAACAAGAAGCAGCTTTTTGTAGAAAAAGCCCAGCAGGAACTCATTAGCACAATAGGCCACACCCAACAGCAGGAAGTCATTAGCACAATAGGCCACACCCAACAGCAGAGACTCATTAGCATATTAGACCACACCCCTGACAACAGCTCGTTAACATATTAGGTCACACCCCATGCCTTCCTTTGGCTTGCCCAGGCAAGCCCCCCCTTGAAAGGAAGGGAAGGCATTAAACTGCCTTCCCTTGGCTAGCCCGGGTAAGCTGGCCCTTGGAGGGGAGGGGAGGCAGTTTAAACTGCCTTCCCTTGGCTTGCCCAGGCACCAGGCTCACAAGACTCCACAACTTAGAGAGAACATGGGGAGCTGTGGGGAGCCCTGGCAAGCCCCCCCCCTTGAAGGGAAGAGAAGGGAAGGCAATTCAAACTGCCTTCCCTTGGCTTGCCCGGGCACCCCGCAGCTGCGGGGAGCCTGGGCAAGCTGGCCTTTAGACAGGCCGGGGAAGGCACAGGGAGGCATTTAAATGCCTCCCCGATCCTTCCAGGGGCCCCCCGGCCCACCTGCCTTGGAGTCACTGGGGAGGGTTGCTCCCCAGGCCTTCCCTCTGTAGCCACACACAGAGAGGTTTTGACTGTAGTGGGCGTGGCCAACTCTGAAGCCAGCCGGAACTCTGTTCCGGTGTGTTCCTGCCCAAAAATAGCCCTGGCAAATCACAGCTGACTCATGGCGACCCCAGGATCATGAGGTATTTAAGGTAAGAGATGAACTGAAGAGGTTTGCCATTGCCTTCCTCTGCATCTCAACTTTGTTCTTTCTTAGTAGTCAGAGTAATAACTGTGGCTGCAACTATCAGGCAAAACTTAATGAAATGTCTCTCGAGCTGTAATGAAATATGCAGGTCTCTTGCAAGACAGAGAGGAAGAAGAACAGCATGGCAGCCCATACAGCAGCAAGACTGGAGGTTAATTGAAAGCACGGGTACACAACAAGGAGGTCACGGAGCTACGTGGTACAGCCCTTGCATCCCTCTCCACAGCACTGACAGATGATGGAGGCTGTAGGTTGCTTCAGTTCCACGTAGTACTTTCAAACAGTTTCCCTGCCTCCCCTCTGGGAAATAAAAATTGCTTAGTGACAATCTGAAACCAACTGAATTTCAGCTCGAGCTCGTTTGAGGGTTTGCATGAATGCCCTAAAGCAAACAAGTTAAAATTGATCATCTGCTCTGCCATTTGGATTTAGTGCATTTATTTTCATGGTAACGTGATTTGCAAGAGAACCCAGTTGTTGCCTGAGTGCCTCTGGGTGTATTTATATTAATAATATACAATTAAGCAAATGTTATCATGCCTGCTGACTGAATGGGAGGGAAGAGAGAGTTCAGTTTTTTTAACAGATGAATATATATAAAATGGTGCAGAACTGCAGCAGGGAGGAAGTTGTGCCTCTTGCCGTTAGTTATCTTTGAGGCACTGTCAAATACATGCACAGGATGACTCTTAGGCCTCATTCAGACATGATACTGAACAAATATTAAACTGATGTCTGCAGAAATCGGACTCATTGCAGGGTTTATGTGCATGCTTTGCTTCTCCCCCTCCCTTCTGTCAAGAAGCATAATGAAGGAATGCCAATTAGACAATGACTCCAGCTACCTTGGCTGCAGGCATGTGGGTTAACCACTGTTAGTCCCCTCCTCTTTCCAAACTGGGATTCCCCTGGAGTTTAACCCAGCCTTAGAATCCTGGTTTATGAAAGCTTGGGGTTACCTTAACAGCCCAATATTTAGATTTTAAAAAGCTTGGTGTAATGGCTGAAGTGTTGGATTAGGATCTCAGGAGAATCAGGTTCAAATCCCCACTCTGCCATGTAAACTCACCAGGTGATCTTGGACCAGTCACATTCTCTCTGTCTGATTTCGCACTAGAGCTGCCTCGATGTTGCGCTGCCATTTGCCCCGATACTCTCTCTCTCTCTCACACACGCACTAATCTACCTCAATGGGTTGTTGTGAAGTATAGCGGAGGAGGTGGAGAGTGAAATATGCAAGTCCATCCTCTTTGGAAGCAGGGCAGGATAAAAATATTAAAATAAACACATAAAAACAAGAAGAGAAGGCTTCCACTGAAAAGTCCTAAAACCTCTACAGCATAAACTTCCAAAGAACGGCTGTTTAGTAGGCAGTTGTCTGTATTCCTCCTGAATTAGTGACTTAAGACCACAGAGTACCATGATTGCTCCAGTGATTTAATCCTTTTGCAAGTAATGGACAGAATAACTAGGCATGGGCACGAACCAGCTCACAAACTACAGTTCATAATGATCTTTGGCTGGTTTGTGGTCTGTTAAGTGATGTCGGTGGGGGCTCTACCATCACGGATTTTCATGAAGTTTTAGCACAGTTCGTGGCTGTTCATGAGTGGAGACATACTGGTGCCAATCAATTAAACTGTTTACAAAACTCCAAGGCAACAATGGGGGTGGAATTCTCCAGCCTTGGAAACACCAACGGGAGCCTTCCAAAACTTAATAGGCACTGCTGGCTACCAACAACAGAGTTCCTATTGTGGTTTATGGGCTCAGAAGGCTATTGAGTGAGCTCTCCTCTCTCCCCCTCCTTTATTCATTCATTCAGTTTATATCCTGCCCTCCCTGCCGAGGCAGGCTTTGTTGGCTGGTGAAGCAAAAGTGAGTCACAGAGCTAGCAGAGCTGATTCATTCTTTTGCTTTCTGTTTGCTTGATTTGCTGTCTGTTGCTGCGGTTTGGGATTAGGGTGCAGTGGACTCTGGGCTCTGACTTTCAGCACAGGGGCTCAGCTATTGTGCCTTCCCTCCCCCCCACCTGTCATAGAATCATAGAATGTTGCAGGTCATCTAGTCCAACCCACTGCACTCTGCAGGAGCATAGCCAAAAGATAGCCCTACAACATACCTGAAAGATGGTTGTCCAGCCTCCACTTGAAAACGTCCAGCGAAGGAGCATCCACTACCTCCTGAGGCAGTCTGTTCCACTGCTCAACCACTCTTAAAGTTAGGAAGTTTCTCCTGATATTTAGCCGGTAATGACTCCCTTGTAATTTCCACCCATTAGATCTAGTCTTGCAATTCGGAGCAAGAGAGAATAGATCTGCTCCATCTTCTACATGACAGCCCTTCAAATACTTGAAGACTGCAATCATGTCCCCTCTAAGCCTTCTCTTTCCCAGGCTAAACATACCCAACTCTTTCAGCCTTTCCTCATAAGACTAAGATTCTAACCAAGCTCAAGCTTGTCAACATCCTTCCTAAATTGTTCCAGTCTATCTAGATCATTTTGAATCCTGACTCTGTCTTCTTCAGAATTAGCAATCCCACCCAGCTTCATGTCATCTGCAAATCTGGTAAGCATCCCCTCTATGTCTTCCTCCAGGTAATTTATAAAAACATTGAACAGCACCAGGCCTAGGACCAAGCCCTGTGGCACTCCACTCGAGACTTCCCTCCATATAGACGCGGAGCCATTTGCGAGCACTCGTTGGGTATGATTTTTCAACCAACCATGAATCCATCCAACGGTTGCACCATCCAGCCCACACTTAACCAGCTTATTCTCAAGGATATCATGAGAAACTTTGTAAAATGCTTTACTGAAATCTAGATACACTATATCCACAGCATTGCCAGAGTCAACCATTTTAGTAACTCTGTCAAAAAAGGAGATAAGGTTGGTCTGGCATGACTTATTCTTGATGAGCCCACTGTCCTGCTGGTGGTCTGCTTTGCTCTCTGCTGTGGGGGTTGGGGCATTTTCCGGAACCAGTGATCTGGTTCTGCCCTTCCTGCACTCACAGTGAGCAGAGGGACTTAACTATTGGGTTCCTTTCTATCCCCCCCACCTCTCTAGCTACTGATCTTCTTTGCTGTCTGCTGTGGGGGGGTTAGGAGTTTTCTGGTCCTGCTCTTCCTGTGCTCTTGCCAAGCACAGGGGCTTAGCTATTGGGTGCATTTATATTCCCCCCCCCACTAGTGATCTTGTCTGCTGTTGGGGTTCGGGAGCAATGCTCCCTCTAAGCTGTGGAGTCTTGTGAGCAAAAATTCTACTTTGTGAGCTACTGGCATTAAATTTGTGAGCGAGCAATTTGGCTACTGCATAAATTAGTTTGCTCTGGAGCCCTCCTTTCTGAGCTAAGACAAAAATGTGTGAGCCGGAGGCTAAAAAACTGTGAGCTAGCTCACACTAACTCAGCTTAGAGGGAACACTGTTTGGGAGGTGTCTCGAATCCAGGGTTGGATTAGCACCTTGTTCCTGCACTCATGACAAGCACAGGGGCTTAACTATTGGGTGCCTTTATATTCCCCCCCTTCTAGTGATCTCGTCTGCTGTGTGCCGTTGAGTTTTGGGATGTTTCTCAAATCAGGGATCAGATTGACATCTTGTTCCTGCACTCACACCAAGCACAGGGACTCAGTGAACACTATGAGTGTGAAAGTGGGTGGAAGAGGCCCTCGTCATGGGGGGGGGGAAGGCCCTCTTCCTACAGAGAACCAGAGCCCCCTGAACCCGGGCATGAAACTCAGCCCCCTGGGAGTCCTACCCTCGCAGGGTATCACCAGGGGTCTCGGAGCCCTCTTTCTGCTGCCATGGGGGTACTTTGGGGAGCCCCCATCAAAAGTCTGGGGGTGCCTGCCTTTCCGTCTCTCTTTTGGGTACTGGCTACCAGTGCTCCCTCTAAGCTGTGGAGTCTTGTGAGCAAAAATGCTACTTTGTGAGCTATTGGCATTAAAGCTGCGAGAGAGCCATTTGGCTGCTGCATAAACTAGTTTGCTCTGGAGCCATCTTTCCTGAGCTAAGACAAAAATGTGTGAGGCAGAGGTTAAAAAACTGTGACCTAGCTCACACTAACTCAGCTTAGAGGGAACACTGCAGCTACATGCTTCAGCCTTGAGTAGGGGTGGTCACACTTTGGGGTTGAGGTATCAGGGGTGGACTCAGGGCTTTTGGGCCTCCATGTCAACTCAGGGCTTTTGACCAACCACATCTACTTCCTTCTCAGGGCTTCAAGCCATCATGTCTACTTCCTACTCAGGGCTTTTGAGCTGCCCACCATGTCCACTTCCTTCTCAGGGCTTTCAGCCACCACATCAACATATGTTGTTGCACACTGGTTTGTGTTTGGGTGTCAGGGATGGACTCAGGGCTTGGAGCCATCATGTATACATATGACATTGTATGTTTGGGGGTTTGGGTGTCAGGGGTGGACTCAGCTTTTAAGCCACCACATCTAGTTCCTTCTCAGGGCTTTGATCCACCATGTCTTCTTCCTTCTCAGGGCTTCCAGCCACCATGTCTGCATATGTCATTGCATGATTGTTGGGGTTTGGGTCTTAAGTCGTCTTGGGGCACATTGCTCTGGTTCTGTTGAGTTGGCAAAAATGTCCCCCCTTCAGTTTCTACTGGAGAGATTCTTGGGGACTTTGATTCTGTTGCTGTTCTGCGGGGATTCTGCCTGCCTTTTTTGTTGTCCCCCCCTTCACTGGAAACAATGGAGTATGGGGGCACCTCCTTGTGTGTGGGGGGGTAACTCAGACCCCATAAATCCAATCCTCACCAAACTTGGAGGGAGGTAGAGGAGAGTCAGCCAGAGATGTGGCATGATTTAGGTGTCTCCAGTATGCTGAGGGGGGAGGGGGTTCAATACACTCCTAAACCTGCACGCCATTTCCCCAGAAAGCACTCTCCTGGGGGGACCTTCTTGGGGGAAGGGCATAACTCAAACCCTGTACATCCAATCCTCACCAAACTTGGAGTACAAGTAGAGGAGAGTCAGCCAGAGAACGTCTGTGAATTTGGTATCTCTAGCACACCATGTGTGTGTGTGTGTTCTACTGCACCATGAACTTCCCGAGCTGGTTCAGTTCGTACAAATGGGTTTTTGTCCATGATAGTCCTTGGTGTGGTTCATGGATGTGCTACGAACTGAACCGCATTTTCCCAGTTTGTGCCCATCCCTAATGAAAACTGTTTTGAGCCTACACAGATCCTAGGGGCAGCTCCTAAAGTCAGGATTGTCTTCAAGAGCACAAAGGTATTCCAGATGAGTAGAAGGATGTTGCAAAGAAGGATGCATCACAAATGAATTATTTACAGTACTTTTGCTCCTGTCTATGAAAGCTATTTTTAGATCTGCTGTGTTTTTTTAGCAAGCCAGGAATTGTTTGTTAATTGAAACCACCTCTACTTCCTTGACAAGAGATTACCATATTTGACAGACTCTTTATAATCAGCTCCAGTTTTAATGCTGGATGGCCTTTGTTGTTGCTAGGCAGCTGCACACATTCCAGCGGTGAAATATTGCTCCTTGGGCCATGGCTAATTGGATAGTGAGCACGTTTCTTCGAGCTGTGGCATGTAAAAACATAGTTTCCTTTTGTTTAAAATTTCTTGTTTGCCTTTTTGGAATGAAGAGGCAGTCAGAGTGGAAGAGAGGCTAATAATAATAATAATAATAGATGTTATGGGCTTTAATATAATTGGCTGCAGAGTGAAATCATTAATGACCTTGATGGTATCAATTAAGCGTTGTGCTTTATCGGTGCTATCCGGAGCAGAGTTACAAAGCCCATTGGCTTCTACGGATTTAGAAAGATGTAACTCTGCTTAGAACAGTACTGTAGGTTAATTGTATTTACAGAAGAAAAACGTTGTGCCCAAATGTGGAATGTTTTGTGGGTCAAAAGTAGCACTGGAAACTGGAAGATCAACAGTTCAGAGAAACAGTCCCATTGTATACATACATATGAAATTCTTCATTAAATTCTTCATTTATGATTGATCCTGGGTTTCTGTTCAATGTCTGTTCAATGTGAATTCAATTCAGGCCCCTCGTGACCGGGGGCTTGCATATCTGATTATTCCTCCCCATATGAGCCCCTTTGCCAACTGCGCTGTTCCCATCAATTCGTGCTGGTTGTCGTTTGTGCTCCCGGTTTGTGCTCCCAGTTGGTTGTCCTGTCTGCTCCCAGTTTGTGTTGGTTGTCCTTTGTGCTCCCAGTTTGTGTTGGTTCTCTGTGCTCTCAGTTTGTGCAGGTTGTCCTTCGTGCTCCCAGGCCTTCTCAACTCTGGCCCCATCTGTTTGGAATGAGCCTCCTGGGAGTTCCCTCTGATGCCTGCATTAGGTATGTATGTAAGTTCCAAGGAATTTATGGTGACCCCAGCAAGGGACTTTCAAGGCAAGTGAGAAGCGGGGGTGGTTTGCCATTGCCTTCCTTGGTGGCCTTCCATCCAAGTACTGACCCTGCTTAGCTTCTGGGATCTGACAAGATCAGGCCGTATCATGCAACCTTTATTCCTGATCCCTGCAGTACAGGCAGTCAAAATTATATTGTACCAGCAAGTACTTTTGTGGGTGGGATTGTCCTGCAAAAAGTATATTCTAACTGTATTGTTTCTGTTTGTGCTGTAGAGATCAGGTAGATTGATTTATCTATTTTTAGCTCAATTTCCCTAATTTATCTCATGTTCACTTGCTTTTATCTCGTTTATGTTATCAGCTACTTTAGGCTGTTACAGGGAAAGACAGGGTAAACATGGTCTTTAAATAAATAAATAAATAAATAAATAAATAAATATTGGGAAGGGACTTTGATTGTTGTAGTCAACTTTCACCCATTTGGGGTTTTTTCCCATTCAAAGGCAAAAGGAAGAAAGCTTGTTGGTTTCATTTTTAAAAATATGTGGCATGAATAATGCCCTGACTTGGTGAGCCCGGGCTGGCCTGATCTCATCAGATCTCAGCTGACAAGCAGGGTCAGCCCCAGTTAGTATTTGGATGGGGGACAACCAAGGAAGTCCAAGGTTGCGATGCAGAGGAAGGCAATGGCCAACCACTTCTGAATGTGTCTTGCCTTAAAAACCGTATGGGGGTCACAGTAAGTCGGCTGCAACTTGATGGCAACAAAAAAAAAGAACTGTGAATAATCTTGCTTGGGTGGTGATAGGCAGACAGAGGACTTAGATGATTTTTTAAAAAATGAAATTCACAAGACTTTTTAATTGGAATGGATTAAACTGACAGTCCCCTTGTCAATTTCATCCTTCTTGTCTTCTGCCTCCTTGGACTACCAGAAGAGAAAATAGAAAGCTGTGAGCAGCCTCAAAATAAGTGGCTGGCAGGAATTCCAGGGAAGGGGAGCTTTTTTACAGAACCAAAGAGGAAAGAGGTTAAAGTTTCCCCCTAGCAGTGACAGGTGTATTCGTTATGAGGAGATAGTTGGGTGAAATTTCCCAAGCCACAATCTTTCCAGAGAAGGTGACCTAACACATGGGGACTGATATTGCATAACTGATACTGAATCAGGCCAGCATTCATATTGCATTAGCTATATTTGATTGCTTGCTGGAAACATTCCCTGACTTCTCTTAGGGGAATTCCAGTTGTATCATAACTGATATCAAGGAAGAGGTCATTTTGGGTGGAGAATCCCATAAGGGTGAATTAAAGTGTATTTTATACTGTAAGCAGGGGTCATTTCCTGCAGGAGCGCACAGGAATGGAGCTCCGGCAGTACAGAGTCCAGGGGGTGGGCACATGCAACAAGCCCCACCCCCTGCTCCCAGCAGCCCTCAGTCAGAGCAAGAAGCAGCCAGGCAAGTTGCAGAGCCCCCCCCGGCCCCCGGGGTCCAAAACAGTCCAGTGGCACCTTTAAGACCAAGTTTTATTCAGGTACAAGCTCTCCCTCCTCTGCAAGGACAGATCTGCACTCCCCCCCCAATAGCTAGCAATCCAAAACAGTCCAGTGGAACCTGAGCAGTGGGTGTTGCCTTCTGACACACTTCCGGTGATGTCAGGGGGTGTGGTATATGCAAATAAGTTATGCTAATGAGTTGTGCTAATGAGCTCCTGCACCTCTTTTTCTACGAAATGACCCCTGACTGTA
Organism: Gekko japonicus; assembly: GCF_001447785.1. Classification (NCBI taxonomy): domain Eukaryota; kingdom Metazoa; phylum Chordata; class Lepidosauria; order Squamata; family Gekkonidae; genus Gekko; species Gekko japonicus. Next base: position 480,199 of record NW_015161420.1, read on the forward strand.
AGTATTTATGGCAGCCTGAATTGCCTCCATAGCAACGATTAATGGTTGAGAAGGCTTCTGTCTGATTAGCTGCATTTAACAATATAGAGGAACAATTTTAAGGACTCAGAGCTAGTTCAGCCTAGTGGCACAGAGCTCAGTCCTAAGGAGAGTTACACCCTCGATTTACACCATAGATTTCAGTGGATTTAGAACAGTATAACTCTCCTTAGGATTGCACTTCTATGGATTTACAAGGGTGGAATTCTGCTCAGAGACCTTAGTTTTAGAATAAGAGACAGAAATCCCTGGTTCACATCTCATTTTGGGCATAATCTTGCTGGGTGGACTTTTCTGTGCTTTGGCTTCTACCATGACCTGCAATTGTCTACAAGAAGAAAAAAAACCCTACTGCCATCAGGTTTAACTAGCAATTGCACCTCTACTTTTAGCTGTTGTCTTATACTTCCAGAGGACAGCTACCTATTACAATGAAGAAGCAGTGGTGGAAAAATCACGCTGTTCAGATGTCACAGCACAGTCAACTGCAGTTTGTTTAGGCAGCAGTTTGTTGCCCAAAGCTTAGGTTGTCTACCAGCTAAACAAGTAACAGGCCACAGTTTGTTGGTAAGCCCCAGCTAGCCTGTGTCTGCTTTCAAGGAGAACGAGATCCTGCGCTCGATTCTGTTGCCAGGTTGCTGGCAAAGTCTCACTATGTATGCAGCCAATTGGGGGGGGGGGGAGAAGCCTAGGGGAAGCCAATTTCTTTGTCTTCCTCTTCCTCCTCACTCTTGGCTGAGGATCCGCAGTCTCCTTCACACTTACTCTTTCTCTCTTGCTGCTCCACGAATCTGTCAATTTAAAGCTATGAAATGAAACAGATATTGCCATCCCCCATTCCTAACTCTCTGGCTGTTTGCCTTTTAAACGTCTCCTTCCGATAGGCTGACGTCTCTGGTGCACATTAGAGGTGTGCATTCAGGAATTCCCAAGCCAAAAATATACACAAAAATGGTTGTTTTGGGTTTGTCACCATAATTTTCTGCAATGTTTACACAAATCTGGGGGTTTTAGGCATTACAAACACACACACCCATATCTGTCTAGTTTTTCATGTTCAATTGCTTACCATCTGCAAGTGTCTTGTTTTTCCTTGATTCTCTGAATTTCCCAGGCAGTGGCCCAGGGAAGGCAGCACCAGGTTGGCTCAAGCTTCCCTACAGTTTTCATGACGTTTGGTTGAGAAACAGCCACTCCAGTGCCCCCCCCCAAGTCCCCCATAGGGAATAATAGTAATGCTAGCTTTCTGGCTTGTTCTTCTTCCCTCCCTCCCTCCTTTGTGGGGCAAGGCCCTTTTCCAATGCCATTTCCCCCTTCCTGTCCATTGCTCTGCAAATAGGATGGCTGGGGGCACCTTGTTCAGGGGCCCATAGAATTGGGCGCCTTGCTCCAATTCATTTGAGAATTGGAGGGGGGGGTAGATTAGAGAACTATGTTCTGTGCAAATTTGGTGCCATTATTTTTAAAAGCCTTATACAGCCTGGGACCAACATATCTAAGGGACCGTCTCTTCCCATATACGCCTCCGAGAGTGTTACATTACGCTCGAAAGATCAACATCTCCTGGTGCTCCCTGGCCCAAAGGACACCTGCTCAAACAGGGCCAGGGCTTTCTCTGTCCTGGCCCCAGCCTGGTGGAACATGCTTCCTATTGAGACCAGGGCCCTGTGGGATCTCCTTCAATTCCGCAGGGCCTGCAAGACGGAGCTGTTCTGCCAGGCCTTTGGTTGAGGTGGTGGGCGCCCATGTATGGCCTCCCTGAGGTTTTTGTCACACGTTTGTCACCTGTCTACTGACCATCGATAACTGGCCTTTAACTCATTGTACCATCAGGCCAGAACTCTATAGCCGACTGACGCTGTTCCAAGTTGTACCCATTGTTTTAACTGTTATGATGTTGTATCGTGTTTTAATATTTACTGTTTTAAACTGAAATTGTATTTATTCTAATGATGTTACCCGCCCTGAGCCCACCTGCAGGATGTAAATAAATGCAAATAACAAATAAATAAATAAATAAATAAAATACCTACCCTTGTCCCTCAATTGGATCCCCATTGAAATGGTCCTCAAAACCCAGCATCTGGGGTAAAAACAAAAACATGGATTTGAAGTCTGAACTGGTCATCTGCTACCTCCCCCCAAAACAGAAAAGCTCTCCCCAAATCCTGGATCAGAAATTATAACAAAATCTTTCTTAGCACGCACACCCCTCAACACACATTCCAGCTTAGTGAGCTACCACGAATAGGTTAGGGGACATACAGAGAAGGCAAAGGGAAGGGGGAAGAGAGCATGCTCAGATATCAATATCAACAGCTGGGTGCCCCTAGAACAGCAACAAGTCACAGTGGAAGAAACAGACAGTTCCTCCATTGGAATGGCATTTTAATTTGCAGAAAGTGGTGGGGGTGCTTTCTGTGAATCCCTCTCCCACTACAGACTCCCACTTTCCCCTAATGTATTCAGTTAGAAAATGCCCATGGCCCCCTCTCCAGAGAAACTGCTCAAGGCAGCTTACAGAGTGAAACATAATAAAAACATAAATAATAAAATCATGTTGTTCCTAAAGGCCTGCTAACCCAAGAATACAATAATGGGGAGCTAAGTAGGAAGAGGAAGTGGGAAATTCCCACTCCATGGCATCTGTGGATGGCTGGACACATAGTAGGGTTCAGGCATCTTGCATTCAGACATTATGCTAAACTGGCACTGACTTAAACCATTATCTATAATCTGGTTTATTTTGACAGCTGAATGTAGCCAATATTGTCCTTCAGAAAAAGATTCTAAATAGTAATTTCCCCAACATCGGTGAAATTAGTGAAATAGTAGGTATCATACAGTACTGCTACATTAGACCCTTGATGCTAGCGAGAACTTTAAATAAATATCTCATCAAAATGGAGTAAATTATCATTTTATTATTTTTTAAATTTTCTTGCAGTTTTTTAATTTATGGGTTTTTTTCTGCTCTCAGCTAAGGCCAGAAGGTAACAACATATGTCCAAGACAAAGTAACCATAATTTTAAAAATGCAGTTATTGAACTAAAATATATTCTTACATAAAGTTATAAATGGAGATATAAACTAATATTTTATTTATTTACTTATTTATATGTATTAAGACATTTATACCCCACCTTTTCCTTATAGTTCAAGGTTGCTTATAACGTCATCTGTCGTCTATGACTGAAGTACAAGAAAATCAAACGACAAAATGGCAGTTGAGCAGAATCAAAAGGAAGTAATATTATTTGCATATGCATTTAATGTTAGGTTCTCTTATGTCCATTACATAGCTTCCTTTCCCATCAATGACATCCAGAAATCTCATCAAATATAAATGTCCTTGGAATTTTTTGTGGCACTGAAGAAATAGTAAAATAATTTATAAATCATAACCATAACAAAATATTCTACTTTGAAAACCAGGCAGTAGAAAAGCAATATATAAATAATTCAAATACAGAAATAAGTGGCTATTGACGTATTTTAATATATTTGTGTATAAATTAATGTAGCTTGCATTCCACAAGCACGCATGCACGCATTCTTAGTGGCAAATGGAAATTTCTCCTTCCTTGGTTCTTTGTTTTCTTAGAGTGCATCTCCTGTTACCAAACTGATATAAATCCTGGATCCTTTACAACAATGTGTCTCTCCCCTCAAAAGGATTTCATTGTAGTACAGTCTTTTCACAATTACTAATGAAAAGAGAAAGACACAACTGATTACCAACTTTGGTTAGCTTGAACCAGGATCTCCTTCGCCTACAGCAAGATCTGTCAAGTGGCTTCAAAAGCTTAAAGATCTTCTCTTCCTGGAGAAGTCAGTTGTCTTGTCAACACCTTCCTCCTCTTTTTCACAGTACTGTACACAAGTTGCTTTGTCATTCAGCAAGCACACAGCATCTCTATGGCAACTGCTGTATGGCAACTGCTTATACAGGGAAGGAAAGAATTAGAAAAAGAGTTTAACATGTTTTTAGCTCTTTCTAGTGACATCCCGCCTTTCTTAAAAATATCATGAGGTGATTTGCATAATATTTAAAGCACATCAAACAATTCTAGGAAATATTTAAATCGATGCATTCATTCTACCAGTAGGAGAATTGGGGTTTGCTTTCAGTAGACACCCACCAAGATACCAAAGATCGCTGGTGAGTTACATATCATGGCTTGAAACAATTGCCCATTGAAATTTTTGCTCCAGTTGGAATGGCTGGAACACTCAGAATAATTGGCCACAGCTGGTGGTACTTCATTCATGTCTCAGTGACACCTAGATGGGAATAACATGTAGAGTGACGATTAGAAAGCAATGCTTTAGAGATGTTGTGAATATGATGAGCACCATGGGAAAAAGAGAGGGAAGATGTTGGTAGCAAATTCTCCAGATGGTAGTTGAGGCAACATCAGGAACAGAGGGGACTGGCAAAGTCAATGTAGAATTGGCACTGATATTTAGGTTGCTCTGCTTCGATGAAAGTTGTTCATAGTGATAGCGTGAAGCTCACACATCACACACCCATTAACTGAATTTCCCCCACTCATATGTCCACATTTTGTCTGAATTTCAAATAGACTAAAATCAACAGCTGAAACAGATTTAGCATTAATAACAGGTAAAAGCCACAAACAGTGGCATAATTACATTCTGCCCTAAGCCTAGGAAAATAGAATTGCTTACATCTGGTGCCTTAAGGACGGTAGAAAGGGCACCAGGTGAATATGTGTGGTGGGGAACGGTGTTCCATAATTGGAGCAACACAACACAAGAGGCCTTAGTCTGGGGGTCACACAGTTTATTTATTAATGCAATCTGATGAACTCTTCTTAGCAAAGATGGGATTTGAATTGGGTACCTCCCAGATCACAGTTCTGTTAGTGCTATGCTACACTGTCCAAAGTTGAGCAAGATCCAAGTCCAGGAGCACCTTAAAGACCAGCAAGATTTCAAAAGTATAAGCTTTCGAGAGTCAACGTTCCCTTCGTCAGATACAAGTGAGCTCTGACTCTAGAAAGCTTAAACCCAAGAAATCTGGTTGGTCAACAAGGTGCAAATGGGCTTGACTCTTGCTCTTCTACTGAAGGCCAGCGTGGCTAGTCACCTAAACTGACCAAAGTTGCTGAAATAGCATCTAAAGACTGACTGCCTCGGTACCTAGAGCAGGATTGGCTGGTTTAAATATATATATATGTGTGTGTGTGTGTGTGTGTGTATGTATATGTATATATGTATTTACATAAATATATAGTTCTGTATGTTATCCTAATATATTATTCCATATACTATCAGTTGGCATGTACAGCAGCAACATAGGGGTAAAGGTAAAGGTCTCCCTTGCTCGAAAGCCAGTCGAATCCGACTCTAGGGTTGCGGTGCTCATCTCCGTTTCAAAGCCGAAGAGCCAGCGCTGTCCGAAGACGTTTCCGTGGTCATGTGGCCAGCATGACTAAACACCAAGGCGCAAGGAACACTGTTACCTTCCCACCGAAGTGGTACCTATTTATCTACTTGCAAATTCTTGCTTTCGAACTGCTAGGTTGGCAGGAGCTGGAACTAGAGACAGGAGCTCACCCCGCCTTGCGGCACCCAGGTCTTGAACTGCTGAACTACTGACCTTCCACAGCAGCAACATAGGAACATGTAATAAGAATATATAGTTTTGCAACTGAGTGTACCAGAAGTTCACAAAGGTCACTGTCTTAATAAGCTAGTTTTAAGAGGTCAAAAATATTTTCTTCACTTAAAAAGACTTATTAGAGCAAGATGAATTGAGAATGAATCCAGCATTGGCTTGTACCATGGAAGCCACGCGGATAGAGGGCTGCAAAGGAAATAGGATTAGTCTAAGATTTCATGTTGATGCAGTAAAGCAAATAAAAGTTATCCCAGACTCAGGTTACTATGTCGGTAGACAGGATGTCCAGACCCAATGTAACTTGTGAACTTGCTGTGCAAAACCACTCATCACATTGTGCTCACATGTACCAAGGACTGACCTCAGGGAAGACCTGTTCTTCCTGTCTGCAGTCAAAACCTGCTATGTCCAGTGCTGATTGGCTGGCTCCATCTGATGTCACTTCCCCCTTCAGAGCAATTTATTGAAAAAGCAAGGAATGAATGTTTAAGTGAACTGATGTACATGCTGTGCTTTTAAGACAAGGGAAAAGTTGGATGGACCACTTGAAGTCTGGAGGAAGGGGCAACAGGGCTGATTAAACCTGCATTTGGTTCTCTGGTTAGTTGGCATTCCAAATGCAGAAGGAAGCTTTGATGGGGAAATATATATTATGACTCCTAGAGGGTTTTTCCTTCTTTTTTGGTACATCTGAATGCACCCTAAATTTCCCCCCTTGCTGTATGGAAGGAACCTAAACATATTTGCTTCTTTGAAGAAAGTAAGTAGCTTTGGACCACTTTTTAATATCTTGAGCAAATGAAAGCAATGCCCTTCAATAGAACTGTTTTCATTTCATGCATGTTTTGGTGTCCTACAAGGAGATAGTAGCTAAGCACTGCCCAGACTCTGCCCTGAGAAATCTGGCTAAGGGTTTGGAGGCCGTGGTGGGATGGTTGAAGCCAAGCCGGTTGAAGCTGAATCCAGCTAAGACGAAAATTCAGGATTGGGGAGCCAACTCCCAGCCCTTGATGGGGTGCCTCTGAAACTGGCACCTACCATCAGGAGTCTGGGGATGATCTTGGACCCCACTCTATCTATGGAGGCCCAGATTGCCAATGTTGCCCGGCGGGCATTTTTCCAACTGCGCCAAGGCAGACAACTGGCCCCTGTCTGTCTCACCCCAACCTTGCAACAGTAATCCATGCAACGATCACCTCTAGGCTGGATTACTGTAACTCGCTTTATGTAGGGCTACCCCTGAAACAGACCCGGAAGCTCCAACTGGTACAAAATGTGGCTGCATGGGTCCTTATGGGGACCCCACAGAGGGCACACATCCATCCAGTGCTGTGTGAGCTGCACTGGTTGCTGGTGGAGCACCGGATCAGATTCAGGGTCTTAAGCCCTTAACAGTCAGGGACCCCTATGCATCTTCAGGACGGCCTCTCCTAATGTGTCACCCAAAGGGCATTAAGATCACCAGATAAGAATCTTCTGGTGGTTCTCGGCCTAAAAGATATCAAGCTGGCCTCAACTAGGGTCAGGGCCTTTTCAGCCTAGTGGAACTCTCTGCCAATGACATCCATGCCCCTGTCTGACTTATTAAAGTTTCACAGGGCATGTAAGGCAGAGATGTTCTGCCAGGCCTTTGGTTGAGGCCAGCAACGATTCTTCACACCTGCTCAGCACCCTCCCCACAGCTCTCCACCAAAACTGAATACTAGACATGCCATCTTGAGAAGGAGGGAGGGACTTCCATCTGGGCGTTTGTTTGTGCGCATGAGCCGGCTGTTGAATGTTTGGACTGTTTATGGCTGTGAATCCGACGGGAGTTTTGCAAAAAAGATAAGTTGGAATTGTGACAGCGAAAAGTGCCTGATAAGCGCTTATAAGTCAACAATTGCGAGGAGGACCCATAGAGAGTCTGGGAGCGAATGGTACAAAATGCGGCTGCATGGGGCCTTATGGGGACCCCGCAGAGGGCACACATCCATCCAATGCTGTGTGAGCTGCACTGGTTGCTGGTGGAGCATCGGATCAGATTCAAGGTCTTAAGCCCTTAACAGTCAGGAACCCCTACGCATCTTCAGGACGGCCTCTCCCAATGTGTCGCCCGAAGGGCATTAAGATCAGCAGATAAGAATCTTCTGGTGGTTCTCGGCCTAAAAGATATCAAGCTGGCCTCAACTAGGGTCAGGGCCTTTTCAGCCTAGTGGAACTCTCTGCCAAATGACATCCATGCCCCTGTCTGACTTATTAAAGTTTCACAGGGCATGTAAGGCAGAGATGTTCTGCCAGGCCTTTGGTTGAGGCCAGCAACGATTCTTCACACCTGCTCAGCACCCTCCCCACAGCTCTCCACCAAAACTGAATACTAGACATGCCATCTTGTATTCAAAATGTCTTCAAATGTTTATGTTTGGATGTTAATATGGAATTTTTATGGTTTAGTTGGTTTTATAATGTAATTGGTTTTCTAAGGTATTGAATTTTTGTTGTAAACTGCCCTGAGCCCTGCGTAAGCAGGGAAGGGCGGTCAAGAAATCGAAATAAATAAATAAATAAATAAAGGCACTGTGCTTTTTAAAAGCTGCCTGACAGGACAGAATTTTAACATCTCCTGCATGGAGATGCAGCGAGGACAAAGGCATATCAGTTGAATGTCTGTCTGTTAATCACAGAGCTAAAATAGACCTGTATACCGCATGTATTTAAGTAACCCCCCTTTAAAGTTATCTAATCTCCATGGTAGTTAATTCCACATATTAATTCTTCATTGAGTGATGAGGTACTTTCCTTAGGGGCAGACAATCTTGGTGGCGGTGGTGGAAATTTCTGTCAAGTCACAGCTGGCTTATAGTGACCCCATAGGGTTTTCAAGGCAAGAGACATTCAGAGATGGTTCCCCATTGCCTTGCTCCACGTCACAACCCCGGGGTCTCCAATCCAAATACAAGCCAAGGCTGATTCTGTTTAGCTTCTGAGACCTGACGAGATCAATCTAGCCTTGGCTATCCAGGTCAGAACACAAGGAATCTTAAGGTTGTCTATTATGCTAATGAGTTCCTGCTGGGCATTTTCTACAAATAAAGCCCTGGTATACACCATGTATTTAAGTAATCCCCCTTTAAAATTATCTAAGCTCCATGGTAGTTAATTCCACATATTAATTCTTCATTGAGTGATGAGGTACTTTCCTTAGGGGCAGACAATCTTGGTGGCGGTGGTGGAAATTTCTGTCTAGCTGGCTTATAGTGACCCCATAGGGTTTTCAAGGCAAGAGACATTCAGAGATGGTTCCCCATTGCCTTGCTCCACGTCACAACCCCGGGGTCTCCAATCCAAATACAAGCCAAGGCTGATTCTGTTTAGCTTCTGAGACCTGACGAGATCAATCTAGCCTTGGCTATCCAGGTCAGAACACAAGGAATCTTAAGGTTGTCAAAATGGGGGAGGGGGAGAGAGTGCTGTAATGACGTTTACAATGCAATCCTAAGCACAGTTTCATCAGTCTATGTCTCATATGTTTAGAAGGGCGTAACTCTACTTAGGACTGCACTTCTAAGGACTGTGTTCTGTTCTAATGGCTACGTTCTGGACATATTTTAAGTATGAATTAAGAAATGTTATTTCTTTCTGGGAGATGAAAGCAAATGGGAAACATCTTATTTTTCGTAGGGACCCCCCTGCATCTTAAACCTTCTTGGCAGATTTGGAATCTTTATTCTCTTTAGCACCAGGGTAGTAATGCCTGAAGATGAAAAAGAGAGAAAGTTGCTGCAGCTGCCAGGAGCTGAAGAGAGCAGCTGTCTCCCCAGCACTAATGATCGCTTTCACACAGATGGCTACTATGGAGACCATTGGATTGCAGAGCTGAAACCTTCGACCAGCTGTTTCAAATTCTCAGCTGTTAGCAGTTGCAGAAGATAAAACACGCTGTTTTTGGAATTCATGTAAGAAGTAGTAAAGTGTCACTATGATATAAAAACCCATAGAATAAAATTCTCCAAAGTCTTATAAGCATATCTTGTGAATAAGTCATTCAACAATGTAACTTTCTTTGAGAACTGTTTAGCCTGATTATTACAGATACTACTGTATTAAAGATCATTTCAGAGGGTAGCCATGTTGTTCTGCAGTAGTAGAGCTAAATTTGAGTCCAGTAGCACCTTGGAGACCAACAAGATTTTAAAGTGTAAGATTTTGAGAGCGAAAGGTAGGATTGCCAGACCCCTGGGGGCAGCGGGGGTTCCCTCGCTTTTGAGGGCTTCAATTGGCCACCGGCCAGCTGAACCATAGAGTTTCCCCCCCAAAATGCTAGAGTGTCCCCTGTGCAATGCGTCTGGTGTGATGACATCACCTCTGGGTGACATCACTGTGGTGCGTGTGCAAAGTGTGCACACCAGAAGATCCTGGAAAGCAACCTAGAGGAACAACCTAGCAGCCGGTAAGCAACTGGCAACCCTAGTGAAAGGAGTTTTGTGTCTGACTTGTATCTGACCAAGAGAGTTTTGACTCTCGAATGCTTGCACACGAAAGCTCATACCTTGAATAAACCTTTGTTGGTCTCAAAGGTGCCACTGGATTCTGAATTTGTTCTACCTCCCAAATTGTGTTTGTCTCTAAGGTGCTACAGGCCTCGAATTTAGCTCTTCTGCTGTATTATGGTCATATTCCCCCCTTTATTTTGATATAGTTTCGCCCCAGTTTGTGGAGTGACTGTGAAGAAGAAGAAGAAGAAGAGCCCAGTTTGTGGAGTGACTGTTAAGGAAAATATTCTCTCTTTTAATCAACTGCCTGGTTCGGTGGGGCTTGTAATACATTGTACATTGCAATACATTGATTAAAGGTTGCAGTCCTACATATAATTTCTATGTAGTAAGTCCCACTGAATAAATGGATGGCCCAGGGCAGCCTGATCACCTCAGAGTAAGGAAGCCAAGCAGGGTCAGCCCTGGTTAGTACTTGGATGGGAGGCCACCAAGGAAGTCCAGGGTTGCTACACAGAGGCCAGCAGTGGTAACAAAACCTCTATTCCTCTCTAGCTTTGAATGCCCTGTGGGATTGCCATAAACTGGTAGTGCATGAACAGCACTTTCCGCCACCCATATAGAATTTGTAATATGCGTAATGGAATATACTTGAGATGAGTTCTAGTTAATCGTATTACATAAACTCCTTACAAGCATAACATTACAGACCTGTGACTTCCAAATACAAACTAAACCATTCGATTTTTGCAGCCCGTCGTGAGTAAAATTTCATTAGCAATAACTCTCTTTTATTGAGCAAAAATATTATTGTGTACAGCAAGCAGAAAATAGTTCTCTGAGCCAGAGTGGATCGCCTAATGTAAAACGAATGCTGATCGATGTAGAGAAATATTTGCTTTCATGCCTAAAAGGTTTGAGGTCACCTGGGAAGAATGATTTACAACTGTGTGCTATTGAAAGTGTGCAAATGGTTGCTGATTGCTGATATCTGAAGTGGTAAAATGGGATTATGTGCGTGCGTGTGTGTGTGTGTGTGTGTGAGAGAGAGAGAGAGAGAGAAACACACAGGCAGAGAGGCTGCTAGAACAGTCCTATTCCTAAATTCTGCCTGCTGGGCAGGAGCGAATCACTTCTAAATTCTTCTGTACTAGTAGACTGGCCTCTGCCAGTAGTGTAGTGATACCCTTGTGCTGGTGGAGACTGTTGCCAGCTGAACCCTTTCACTAAGAGGTGGAGTGAGGCTGTGGTTAGGACCGGCAGAATTTAGGACACATCTGATATCCCACAGGCCTTGTCTACCATGTTACCTCAGCAACAAAGTATATGTAAACAGGGAAGTGGAGGGAAAAAAGCATTCAATACTGAAACAGTTCAAACTGCACTGCGAGTTGTTTTTGCATTTGTACAGTGGCAACATTCCTCAGGGCGGTAGGCTGGATTACCACTGTCGATGCATGCACACAGTTACTGTCTTGTTTGGATCAGGTATGCCCAGGCCCGTAGCTAACAACTTTTTGCTCAGGGGGCCCATGTTTTTCTCAGGGGGCCTACCTGTTCCCTCCAAGCTGAGTTAGTGTGACCTAGCTCACAGTTTTTCAGCCTCCAGCCCACAGATTTTTGTCTTCGCTCAGGAAGGATGACTCCAGAGCCAACTAATTTATGCAGTAGCCAAATTGCTCGCTCACAAATTTCATGCCCAGTAGCTCACAGAGTAGAATTTTTGCTCACAGGACTCCACAGCTTAGAGGGAACACTGAATGTTCCCTCTAAGCTGTGGAGTTTTGTGAGCAAAACTTATACTTTGTGAGCTACTGCCATTAAAGTTGTGAGAAGTTTCTGATATCAGAGTTTCACATATATGTGGCAGGTCATACCTTCCAAAGCACATTGCAGCATCCTTGGGTTGCAACAACTGAAAATGAGCCAAAGGAAAAGGACAATAAATCCTTTGTATAGCATAAAGAGCTCATGACACATTGCCTCCCCAAACCAGTGTCGTCCAGGTTCCTGGGAGAGACAGCAGAGGTGTATGAAGGATTAGAACTGTGGCTGTTACTTCCATGTAGCCTAGATCTTCCACCCATTTCAGAGTGGTACAGAAAGGCAAAATTATGGCTTACCCAAGGTCATCCAGCCAGGTGCAAGTGGAGGAGTGGGGAATCAAACCCAGTTCTCTCAGATTAGAGTTCGTGCACTTAACCACTACACCAATCTGAATCATCTACTCTCTTCTGGACAAGGGTGGATTAGGGGTAAAGTTGTGATAGACCTTTTGTGGATTGTGGCAATCAGGAGCACACACAGGAAATTTATCATACCTGGATCTAGCAAAGAAGTTACTTACAATGGCATTTAGGGCCTTAGAAAAATTGGATGGTTTAAGATAAAGTTAGAGAAACCTCAAAATCAGGCCAAAACAAAAAAAATGTTTGTCATACTGTAAATTGTTAAATCAAACCTCACCAGAATGCCTAAAAATACTGGATCAGGCCAGTGATCCGTCTAGTTCCACATCCTGTTTCACACAGTGGCCATCCAGTTGCCCTAGAAGCAGGGCTTTTTTCTTTTTTAAAAAAGAGGTGCCGGAACTCTCAAGAAGAAAATGACTTTTTCAATCTATATACTGAAAACTCATGAACTTTTAAACATTTTAAAAATAATTTTGTTGAAGAGGTTCTGGAACTCTGTTCCAGTGCATGTCCCCAGAAAAAAAGTCCTGCCTGTAAGGCCAATAAACAGGGCATAGAGGCCAAGGTCTTCTCCTGATGTTACCCCCCTACTACTAATTTTCAGAGGTTTGTGGCCTCTGAATACGGAAGTTCCCCTTTATCACCATGGCTAGTCACTCACCACTGATGGACCTCTCCTCCATGAATCTGTCTAACCCCCTTTTAAAGCTGTCTATACCTGTGACCATCACTATATCCACTGGCAGTGAATTCCACAATTTACTTACTCGTTAAGTAAAGAAGTATTTTCTTTTGTCTGTCCTTGGTGGTCAAAAGTATCATCAACTCACAGCCAACTTATGGCTGCCTCATAGGGTTTTCAAGGCAAGAAATGTTCAGAGGTGGTTTGCCATTGCTTGCCTCTGAGTTGTGACCCTGGACTTCCTTGGTGATCTCCCATCAAATTCTAACCAGGGCCAACCCTGCTTAGCTTCCAAGATATAATAAGATCAGGCTAGCCTGGGCTACCTGGGCAGGGCTTTCTGTCCTTAAATTTACTAAAACAAATATGCTGTTGCATCACCACATGTTATCAATGAACATTTTCATTTCTGCAGTATCCAGTGCCTTCATCCGTCGCTCCTTAACAGTGCAATTCACATTTCCAATATTTTATGCACTGCTCTCACAGTTACACAGGTTCGTCCCAGAATTCTAGTGAGAGCAAGACCAGCTATGCACACAATTGGTCAGGTTTACAGATCAGATTGGTTTATTAAGCACACTACACTAGCAACAGCTAATACTCATACAAAAGGGCGTAAAGCAGCAGCAGCAGCCTGTGCCTTGCCGGCATAATCTGAAACTAGCATAGGACCGAGATAACAGTCCTAAGTAACATCACTGCTGACTGTACTCCCTTGCCCCCCCAGTCGGAATAACGAGACGGACAACAGTTTGGATCAAACAAGGGCCACTTTATTAACTACATAACAGTTTATTAACCAACAAGAAATAGCAAGGGAGCATTTTCTACGTAGCGGAACAGACAAGGCAGGTGTCAGGATGACCAGCCTCCTTGTCTAATATGTGGGCGAGCCACCAACCCCGGTCTTGAGCCATTAATCTGGCTTGCGACCAGCAGCCCAGCCACTGGTAGCCTCCCAGGAGCGCCTACCCCTGAAACCATACAGCTTGCAGAGAGGAGCTTACCCAAGAGGTTCCCATAGGGAGTCATCATTCACCGCCCAGGGCCTTAATAACCCGCAGGCCGTTCCTGAAGACCCTCTAGTTCCCAAAACAAGGGACGGCTTAAGGTGCTCACCGTTTTCTGCTTTCTAATCCCTGCACTATTCTGCCACTCGCACAGCCAAGCCTCTGCTTTGGCTGACGTGGCCACCTAACAACCTAAGGCGGCCCTGATCCCTTGCCGAATGTCCTCCAAAAATAACATGTTGCCCTTGTTTGACAAGTGAATACCATCCTCCCTATAGAGGTCAGGCTTTCCGACCACTATTCCAGGGTGTGGTAAATAGTGACCCAGACCCCCCTCCATAACTATCCGGATCTGTCTGTTGACCTTGCGATGAGCCTGTTCGATGCATCTGGGGTCCCCAAAGTTGCATCATACATGCCATGGTAAAATTGCAGACCAAATTACTTGCACCTTGGGCCATCTTGCCCGTATCAGTTTCAGGTCTTCTGTGGCCTGGATAACCAGGGCCCTGCCTTTCATCAGGCCAAGATCATTGCCACCCAGGTGCACCAGCAAAATATCAGGAGGCGGCCCACACCGTTCCTCAAACAACAGGGGGAGTAACCTGGGCCACTGCATGTCCCTCCAATCTACCGAGGGCTAGCAGACTGTAGTGGGAACTCTGGCTCCCAAGCAAGGGCCGTACTGGGGTGCTCTCAAAACAGCGCCACATGGAACGGAGATGTTTTTCTATGAGAGAATGGGGTGGGACACGCCGAGGAAACCCACAGCCCCCGGCCTCGGGTGTCTCACCGAGCTCCTTGCGCCCTGACCCCGCCCTGCGAGCCCAAGAGAAAGGGAAACCCCTTAGCCCTGCAAGCCCAAGAGAAAGGGAAAGCCCCTAGCCCAGACGCCCCGCCGTCCCAGATCAACCAGCCCTCCGGCTGTCCCCCGAATACTCCCTGGCGCCGCTGTGCTGTGATGTAGGCCACCCGGTTCCTTCCATCCCCCGACGCCTCCTCCACAGCCGCAGGCCGCCCGGTTTCTTCCGTCCCCCGACGCCTCCTCCATGGCCACAGCCCCTCGTGCTCGACCCGCGAGCCCCTGGAAGGCCGCCCATGTGATGCCCGCTGCCGCCGCAAACCGCCAAACGCTCGTCCTGGTCCGGGAGGCAATGGCAGCACCTCGCACCCACGTCTGGCTCCACCGAGCACGAGGCAGCAACTGGCCTGGGCGGGAGCGGAGCCACGCCTAACTAGGCTGGCTCCTCCCCGCCCCACGTCCCCGGCGGCTGGGAGCTCCCACTATGACAGATTCAATACTGTGTTTCACCATTGCTTATGCAATATTGTACACTAGCACTTTATCAATGGTTTTATAAATGTTCTGTTTTATTTGTTTTAATTTTTATGTAAGACACCCTGAGTCTGCTTTGGCGGGGAGGATGGGGTATAAATTGAATAAACTGAATAAATAAATATCATAACACCTCACCCACAGCTGAAGCTACAGAATGGCTATTTGGTCACTGCAAAGGTAAGGAGAAAGTCTGGTCTTTTTTTTTTTTTTTTACAATATTTTATTAATTTTTCCATACATACATTCAATACACGGACATACATACATACATACACAGGGGAAAATCTTCAAGTAATTATAATGCTTATGCCTAATAACTTGAGAAAGTCTGGTCTTCCGAGGCTTAACTGCTAACAGCAGAGCTTAGAGGCTGTAAATTGCTACAGAAGTAATATTTCAAAAATTCATATTTCTGTAAGAATAAGGGGACATCAATTTTATTGAGGCAGTTCTAGGAAAACATGCTAACGCATGAAACTAGGGCACATCACCCCTCATTAAGACGATTGAACTGACCAGCTTCTGCATTTTCTTGGCTTTTATGATCCTGCCTCTGTTTTGTCTGTGCTCATAATGAAGAATGTTTTTGCTGCTGAATTTCCCTATTTCCGAAGGGTCAGAGGCCCTGCACAAACCGCACACAGTGGCCAGATAATGAGCTGTCCCTTTCTTCTGGATATAGATGTCGAACAACCTTGTTTCCCTTCCTTATGTGGAGTTTCTGGGGGGGAAATAAGAGCTGCCAAGCACATGAGTTTAGATTCCCATTACTCTGTTCCATTCACAGCAATGCCATCCTCCAGGCCATGGAAACTTCTGCCAGTGTGTCAGCAGAAATCCTTATGCCAGAGGAAAGTGCTGCTATTAGAATAATGGAATTGTAAAATACAACCCATTGTGTTATTTTTCATATAGAATTATAATTAAAAGTCATATCCAACTGACTCCTGGTGACTCCACACAGGGTTTTCAAGGCAAGAGATGAGCATATTTGGTTTGCCATTGTCTTTCTCTGCAGAGCCTTCCCTGGTGGTCTCCCATCCAATTACTAACCATGGCCAAGCCTGCTTAGTTTCCAATCTCTGACAAGCTCAGGCCAAACTGGGGTGAACAGGCTGCCATTTCAGTATGCAAACAATTTAAGTGCCCTTGATGAACATGTGTTTCCAAGCATGTATACCATACAGGAATATTTATCAGGGAAACATGATTGGTTGCATCTTTTTGACAAGGAAGCTAATTCAGGTTTGCTCCTGTGTAATGTTTGAGATTGCTCTAGGATTTTGCTTATTCTTAAGGGGCCTTTTAACCTAAACAGTCACATCTTTGCTTATTGTTGTGAGGAATCTCTTCAAAAACACTTAATGTAGCATTTTTTTTTAAAGAGGAGGCTTTTAATACAGCATACAATGGCTGTGGGGAAAAACAGTTGAGATACATCCTGTTTCAAATCGTAACACATCCAGTTTAGACGAGTTCCTACTTTGTATTTGGAGTCTGGATCTTTGACTTCCTCTTCAGACGGTTCTCCCTTGGAAACAAGCTGATGCTGCCAAAATAGTCCACCTTTTCCTGAAAGACTGAATATTAATAGCTCTAACAGAATGCTTTCCCCCTCCACAGCACAGTTTATTTGTCTAGATATTAGTCTTGGAACCAAACACAGTTGCATAAAGATAACTTATGATCGGTTGAATTGACACGGACATTTTAAATATTTTCCCTGATGCTGAAAAATATAGAAACAGAGTAAGCCACTCCTAGATAACATTCTGATCCTAAATATAATTTAAAATTGTAAATTAGATTGATTTATACTCATAAAATTTATTCATTTTTAAGGTCTTAACCTTTATGAAAAGTATGCAGACGGAGAGTGATTTCAGCTAAGCATACCTTTATTAGGTTCAGGACAAAGACAACTGACCAGCTCGCAGGCCGGTTTATATGCGTTCAGAAAACCCGCCACCAAGTACCCATAACCACACCCCCTACTCCTAATAGGCTATTTACAGTAACCGGGTGACCATTGGTCTCCCGGCTGGAAAACTAGCCCTTTGATAGGGCCAGCTAGGATCCTTCAGATCCTTTGTCTTTCGACTCAAGCTACAGATGGTTTGTGCCTGGCCAGCCCGGGCAAGTCCGGGCATGTCAGGCTGAATACATTACACCCCTCCCCCCTTGGTTCGCAATGTACCCACAGACAAAGTCCTTCAGGTACGCAGGTGGCTTCCTGGGGCGCGTCGAGCGGCGAGGTTCCGGGGTGGCGATCGGTTCGGTCTCGGGGCCCATTGGAGCCGGTTGGACCGGACCCGGCGAAGGGTCGGCTGTGGAGGGAAAGGCTGGTTCCTCGTGGCGAGGGGCCTCGGTTTCCTGCCGGAATGGTGGCTGTGGGTCTGGTTCCGGAAGCGAGGCCGGTGGCGCCGGCTCCGGGCCCTCGTCCGGATCCTCGGGGTCCAGGCTCCAAGTCACAAAGCAACTCTTTGTCTCTCAAGAGGCAGCATTTTCAGATGCAATAAAACAAACTGACAGAGGAGGATAGGAGAGCTCAGCAAGCTCCCCTAGGGATCAAAACAATTATACCCCAGTTCCAGTCACAAATTAGATGTGGCTATCAGCCAATTGCGAGTGGGCATGGGTGTGCCCAATTGTTGGTTGCCATGTTGCTAACATCAGGTTTGTGGGATTGGCTGGAAGTTTGGGGACCCTGCCTGCAGTCAGCTGACCCAAACTCCAGCTACTTCATGTTCTATGTGACTAGTCGCATGTGGGCCAGAAAGTGGAGTCATGAGGTCTGGCGTTTGGCATGAAAGTGTGCAAGAATGTGGGTTTATGGCATGGCTATTGAGGCCAGGTGGCCCCCACCATTTGGCTTGCAACAGGAAACAAGACACAGCATGTTATCAAAAGACAACACTGGAGAAGGTATGTGGATATAGAAAGCAGAAAGCAATTTTTCTATACAAGGGGACAGAAAAGGAAAGGGAAAACGGGGAAAAATGGGTTATACAACATAATCACATCTGTTGAAGACAACCATGTGGTACATAATGTAAAGAATAATTTAACTAAACATTAATGATTCATAGTTACCACGTCAGGAGTATTCATCAGTCCAAGATAGTCCAAGGGATTTACCTACATAATTAAGTCCACAGCCACATTGTAAAAGATATACCACACCTTTTGTGGAGCAGGTAGACAGAAAATTAATGTCTTTCTTTAAACCTACCTCTGGGAAATCCAAGACCTTAGTCTCCCGTACCTGTGGACAGACTACACATTCATGACATTTAAAATGTCCTTTCGGGTTGGTTTTTGCTTCTTCCTCATCTGGCAAATCAGCTCCAATGATCATATCCCTTATATGGGTGGTCCTACGGAAACCTATAAATGGTGGGGTCTTACAATTGGGTATATCAATCGGGTATATCACTCAGGATATGCCAATGTTTCAGTATAATATTTCTGATCGAATATGACTGGGAAGTAAAGTCAAACGCCCAAAAAATTCTACTGCTATTCTCCCTTTCTTCTCTATCCTGCAGTAGCTCCCTATGATCTGTCTGTTCCGCCCAAAACCGGGCTTTTTAAATCACGTGCAATGGGTACCCTCGATGGGTAGATAATGTTGTAAGTCTGCCTGCTTCTTTCTCAAAGTCCTCTACCAAAGTAGAGTTCCTCCTGCATATTCAGCAAGTTTATTTTTCCATTCTTCTAAAAGTGGACTGACGTCTAGTTTCCATTTTGCTGCCTAAATAGCCGCTGTCACCATAATTGAATAGCTCCTCTAAAATTTTTGGTAATTTGTTAAGCAGAACACCTAACAACATGCTCTTGGCTTCCACTGAGAACTTAAACATCAATATATTCTGCATTTTTCAGTGTATTTCTTTCCAATACCTTTTTGCTTATTTTACAAGTCCACCACATATGAAAGAAGGTTCTATCTATGTCTTGATATTTCCAGTATTTTGTACATTCCAGATGTATTGGTGTGATTGGACTGGCCATAAGGGCGGTGGGGGCATTTGAATTATGTATAACACCAGAACGGGCGCCAAGAGAGTCAGTTCTGACACAGATCGTCTTAGCTTGAAACATCTTTATTTCTCAATAAACCAGTCACTGCCAAGAGAGTGTTGTTGGGAGTAAGTTTGTTCAAGTCTGACACAGGATGCCCTTCTGCTTAGGCAAAGCTCTCTGGGGGCAGGTTTCCGAGGGCTGACTATGAGTGAGTGGCCGGCTGGCTGGGGTGTCTCTTGCCCACCTTGCCAGACCAATGAAGCAAGCACCCGCCTTGGAAAGGACTCATTGGGCTCTTTTTGTAGCAGGAACTCCTTTGCATATAAGGCGACACACCTCTAAATGTAGCCAGTCCTCCAAGAGCTTACAGAGCTCTTCTTACAGGGGCTACTGTAAGCTCTTGGAGGATTGGCTACATTAGGGGTGTGTCACCTAATATGCGGAGGAGTTCCTGCCACAAAAAGAGCCCTGGCCCCCCTCCTTCTCTGCTGCTGAGGAGTCCCTGCTGCCTGCCTTCTTCTCTGCCGTTTGGCAGCCCCCAGCCTTGCCTCACGCCTCCCGGATCACACACTGCCCCAGCCACAGTTGCCATGATGGACAATGCAGACCCTAGGAGGTGAGGGGACTGCACGGCTCAGGAGGGAGGGGAGTTTCCTGGATCTGCCAGCTTGCTGCTGCCCCCCAGCCTCCCCTCCACTCATGTGTTAGCTCCATTAATTAAATTAACGTTAAATTGAATGGAAAATTCCTAGCTATGGGCCTGCAGGCTAGACCGATCTCATTAGATCTCAGAAGCTAGGCAGGGTTGTCCCTGGTCAGTATCTAGATGGGAGACCTCCAAGGAATACCAGGGTTGTGACACAGAGGTAGGCAATGGCAAGCCACCTCTGGACGTCTCTTGCCTTCAAAACCCTATGGGGTCGCCATAAGTCAGCTGTGACCTGACGGCAAAAAAACAAAAACAAAAGAAGATCAAGTCAGTCGTTGAGACCCAGGCCTTTTACATTATCAATCAGTCATCCATGCAATCCGTAGCAGGAACTCTGTAAGCTCTTGGAGGATTGGCTACATCAGGGGTGTGTCGCCTAATATGCAGAGGAGTTCCTGCTACAAAAAGAGCCCTGGCCGAGCCAATCCTCCAAGAGCTTACAGTAGCCCCTGTAAGGAGAGCTCTGTAAGCTCTTGGAGGATTGGCTGCATTAGGGGGTGTGGCCTAATATGCAGAGGAGTTCCTGCTACAAAAAGAGCCCTGCATGATCTACCCACCTGTCCACATGTACATATAGTGGGGGAAAGGACAGTCTTCAGAGAGCAAGGGTGCTGTGTAGAGGCCCAGCACTGCGGTCTTCTTAAAACAGATCCTTTCCCCTATCATTTCTCACACAAACACACTGAAGCACCAGCAGATGCTGCCGCTGACGCTGCCGTTTCTTCAAAGGGAAGCGTCGAGGGATCCCCCGCAGGATTCTGCCGGTGAGAGAAAACAAAACAAAACCCCTGTTGGGGAAGACACAGCACCTGCGAGCCCATCAGACGGCAGCAACGGGAGTGAGGGGGGGGGTCAGGTCTGCGGGAAGGAACGCACCGTTTCCAGAGCCCTCTCCTCTGCGTTAGCAAGAGCCCCCAGGGATGCGCTCCGTGCTGAAAAGGCTCCCTGATGGCACTTGTGGAAAAGACTTCAATTCATCCCGAGTGTCTCCTTGAGAGGAAAAGCGCATTAGAAGCTCTGTGGCGTCTCCGCAACCTGGGCTGTATTTACAGATGGAGAAGCAGCACACAAGGGGAAGCAAGCAGGCACTCCTGCAGGAGGCAGCGGACCTCGGAGACAGACCTGGGTGGCTTCCCCAGGCTGCTCTCCCAGACAGGTCCCCCCCCCCCTTGAAATTATCATTTCTCTCCCCCCCCTTTCCTCCTAATTACACAGCTGTTGCTTTTGACACGTTCATCTGGGCATCGGATTCGGCCCTTCTCCTTGGGGAGAGCGATCTGTTCCTGAAAGAGCCACAGTCGCTGGCCCATTCTGCATCTAGCACCTGCACCGTTGCCCTACCAAACCCACGCTGGAACAGGAATTCCCCTCTACATCGCATGCCACTTTCACCTTGATTGATTGTCGGATTTTATGGCAGCGTCCAGACTGCATGCCCGCTTTCATTTCCTTTGGTTTCTGGGTTTTAGGGTACCGTCTGCAGGCTGTGGAAGGTCGGTAGTTCAGCAGTTCAAGACCCGGGTGCCACATGACGGCGTGAGCTCCCGTCTCTAGTTCCAGCTCCTGCCAACCTAGCAGTTCGAAAGCAAGAAATTGCAAGTAGATAAATAGGTACCACTTCGCAGGCCGGTTTATATGCGTTCAGAAAACCCGCCACCAAGTACCCATAACCACACCCCCTACTCCTAATAGGCTATTTACAGTAACCGGGTGACCATTGGTCTCCCGGCTGGAAAACTAGCCCTTTGATAGGGCCAGCTAGGATCCTTCAGATCCTTTGTCTTTCGACTCAAGCTACAGATGGTTTGTGCCTGGCCAGCCCGGGCAAGTCCGGGCATGTCAGGCTGAATACATTACACTTTACAATAGCTGAAGAGACAAGGCCTTGCTTACAGGCATATAAGCCTTTCTGCATTCAGTCTTTCTCCCAATTTCCCCACAACTCGAGATGGTATGGCTTTGATTTGAATCATTTCCTTTCATTCTGCATATGTAATTATTCTTCAGTACTTTGTGCTGGAAACTCAAATCTGTGGATTATGCTTTCTACATACTCACAGAAGAAAGTGTGTTTTGAGCCCTGATTGCTCTTTTCCTTTGCCGAAGGAGTAGCCAAGGTGCCAGCATGATACTTCGACCTTCCGTTCAGTGCCCCCCCCCCATGCTTTCTCTTCCTTTTCACAGAGCCCTGGCTGGTGGGAGGAATTCTTCCAGGAATATCGGAATGGCATTTAAGTGTTGACAGGGCAGTGTTCACTAACATTATGTAACGGGAATAAGCCAGGGATAATATACAATTATCCCTGCAGTGGCTCAAGTGGTTAAGACGCTAAACTGCAGGCTGTGGAAGGTCGGTAGTTCAGCAGTTCGAGACCCGGGTGCCGCATGATGGAGCGAGCTCCCGTCTCTAGTTCCAACTCCTGCCAACCAGCAGTTCGAAAGCAAGAAATTGCAAGTAGATAAATAGGTACCACTTCGGTGGGAAGGTAACAGCGTTCCGTGCGCCTTGGTGTTTAGTCATGCCGGCCACATGACCACGGAAACGTCTTTGGACAGCGCTGGCTCTTCGGCTTTGAAACTGAGATGAGCACCGCAACCCTAGAGTCGGATTCGACTGGCTTTTGAGCAAGGAAACCTTTACCTTTACCTAATATACAATTATCAGTGCTTAGTACCAAATCAAAATGCAAACGATCAATCCATGCATCCATTTTTGTTCTGAGGGAAATGTTTGTGATCAATGTCTGTTTCTCCAGCAGCTCTGCTATCCTCCAAACCACTGCAGACTCTAAACAAATGTAAATGTCCAGCAATTGCCCATGAGGAAACCTGTTATCAAGTAAATTGGCCGCCCATCATAGACCAAAGAGAAAGAGGCTGAAAAGGGGGAGGGCAGGGGGTGGCACTTAAATATTTGCGGTGTCGTGAGTCATTTTGACCAGGCAGAACTCAGCCTGGAGGAAGACTCCTTGAGTGTCACTCCTCTGATTCCCCCTCAGTAGCAGACCAACACCGGGAGTTTACAGAGAGAAGACGCAGTGCGTGTCTCTTGGCTCAATGCCGGTATTTGGCTGACAGCAGCAGGACCTTGCCATGCATAACTCAGCTTGTTGTGAGAGGCTTACTTAAACCCAGCTGGCATGCCTTTCCAGCTGTGGCAGCAATCAGTCACATATCTGTGAACCCAGTGACCACAACTCCTGTCTTGCTCCCTGTGATTTTCGAACTGACCTTCGATTTTGCTATCTGAACTGCCTCTGGATTCTGCTTCCCAGGCCTGTCTACACCTAACAAATTACTGACCCTAGACTGGCTTTGACTTCACTTTCTGGACTGCTCTGGCACCGTCTCTCTGCTCAGGTGCCCGTTGTGCCTGCTAGCCAGGACATGCAGAAACAATTCTACTTTAAATAGTAGTATCAATTTCAAAATGGAGTAGAACAAAGGTTTGCGGCAGAAGCACTTTTGTGAAGTGCGAGGCAACAGTGTGCCGGAAGTGGTCTGAGTGCTGATCCCCCTAAAATAAATGCAGAACCAAGAAGAAGCCCCGGCACAAAGCGGCAGTGAAAGTGGGTGGAAATGCAGAATGGAAGATTGAGATGCACTCAGAAACCAAGGAAAAAGACAGGTGCAGAAAGGGCCATAGTCTAGGACAGGGCTCCCCAACTTTTTTTAAGCCTGTGGGCACTTTTAGAATTCTGACATAGACTGGGAGTGAGAATTGGTAGAAGAGAAGGCACTGTCTAATTGAAAACTACACAAACGGAGAGTGATTTCAGCAAAGCGTACTTTATTCTATCTGGAACAAGACGACTTTGGCCGGCTCGCAGGCCGGCTTATATCCCCTGAGAAACTGCCACCCAAAACACACCCCTACTTCCCTATAGGTTATTTACAGTGGCCGAGAGTCCCATAGGCTCTCCGCCGGGAACCTAGCCCCCTGATTGGAGCGGGCTAGGATCCGCATAGTCCATTGTCTCTTGGAGCGAAGCTCGACGTTTGTCTCTGGACTTGTCTGGACTTGTCTGGACTGGATACATTACACTAATGCTTGGCTTTCCCAGGCTGCATTTGGAGCCAACTGGGAAACAGGCCTTATTCATATAGATAGCAAATCACAGGGACACAGTGTATCAAGATATAAGAACAAAAATTACCACTATGTTGAGTGAATTAAATGAACTTTGAAACAACTGTAACCATCATTATAATTCTACAATAAAAAACAACAATATGTGTTGCTAAAACCTCTGTGACTTTGATTATATCTAGATAATTACATGGAAAATGTATATATAATTCTTAGATACATTACAATTCTTACATGAACCACGGCATGTCAAAGGACACAATTACAACAATAAACCTGAATGGCACAACAGCTCCACAGTGTGAATACAGGTGTAAATGGCAGACAAACAGTACACAATGAATCCTTAAATGCTGCCAAATGCTGTCCCCCAGGGCCACAGGCGGGGTGGGGGGGGTAAGATTACCAGCTCCAGGCTGGGAAACTCCTGGAGATTTGGATATGGAACCTGGGAAGGACAGGGACCTTAGTGGGTTCAATGCCATGGTATCCACCCTCCATTTTCTTCAGGGGAACTGATCTCTGTAGTCCAGAGATGAGCTGTTATTCCAGGGGATCCTCAGATCCCACCTGGAGGCTGGCATCCCTACCAGCTTGTCTTTCCAACCACATGTGGTAACATGGAGTAATGTCTAATAAAACATGTCTGTGGGCTGGATCCAACCAGCTTTTCCACCGGTGAAGAAAGGAAATGAAGGGCCCCCTTTGACCACCAAAAAGACTACACCCAGGATCATGGGACGTTCATGGCCAAAAGACATGTGCAGTGGGGACGGTAGTGGGAGGGGAAACAGGTGAGGCGGAAAGAAAAAAGCAGCATGATCCACGCCTAACCGTGCTGAATCCATTCCCCATTCTCCTATCTCTGCTTGATAGACATTGCTTGGCTCAGCATATACCATGCCCTCGTGACTTTCCTTACAACAACAAATTAACAGTCCTAAAGTTTATGAACTCTTTACATATACCTCTTCTAAAATGGCAGACTTTTTGACGGTGAAGATCCTTTTGCAGTTGTGTGTTCTGAAATAATAGTCCAGCTTAGTTGCTCTTGACCTGGCACATTGAATGGAGACCACCTCAAGTTAAAATCAAAAGGGTTTCAGAAAGAATGGGGGACTTGTTATTTCTATGTCTCCATTGTGCAGTGGTGGTGGTAGTGGTGGTGGGAACTGAACTGCACTGTTAGGACAAAAAAGATTATTCTTTCTAGAATTATTTGTTCTAATAGATTTTTTTAAAGCTTAATTTATATTTTATTTCTCCAGGCCAAGTTAATGTTCTGTAGCTTTTGGAGAACTGGAGAAATGTTGCTCTAGAATTTAATAAATATGTTGTAGTAGGCTGTATTAATTATTGGGACCCAGCAGCTGTTTCGTGGGTTTAGCATAAACAGTCAGCTTCCACACTGACACAACCTCCAGTGCAGATGGATAGACAGCAAATTAAGGACTATCTGCTAGGCCTGATTCAATACATGGAGAGGGAGGGGAGGGGGTCTCTGCTGTCCCTTTTATGTGGATCCTCTTTTCAGAGGGCCATGGGACTAATTCTTTTTAGGTCTGTGTGATTTTAATTACATGCACCTTGTAATTATGTGCAATTATGTGCATATGTAATTCTGTATTCTAATGAGTGCAGTTTCTAAAACCTTGTTAATTTGGTTAATTTGACTGTTCTGTTTTGTGTCCTGTGTTGCACTGCAAGTCACCTAGTGAATAAAAATTCAAAAGGAACCACCTTCCAAAAGGAAGTTCTTTCCATAAACTCTCATAATGCAGGAATTCAGAATTTAGCATAAGAAGACGTCTGCGTAGGGAAATCTCTGAATTTCTTACCCTTGTTGTTTCAAATCATTTTGTTTCATCCTTGGATAAACTGAACCATTTTCTGTTTCCTCCCACCACACTTTTCTCTTAAAATGTGTGCTTTTCAGCTTCATTTGTATGTGAATAAATCAGTATACATATGATGGGCAATATACATATAAACTACCTTATAATTCTTTATTAAACCTGCAAGACATGCATATATAAGACAAACAGATCTGAAATGTGAAGAACTGAAAACACTGGAAACATAAATGGATTTGAAAATAAATGAACTGGGCATGTGTGCAAACACGAAGCAACCTTCAGCTGGATTTAGCCTACTGCTGTCTGCTCTGGCTACAAGAGGGCTTTTCCACTCCTTCAGATTCTTTTGGATGTCAATTCTGGGGACTGACCCTAAACCTGCAGCCAAATTATTCTGCCTCCTCCAAAACCCATCTAGTTAGCAGGTGATGGACAAGGGAAGAGTTGTACTATTTGCTACCCAAGGTCATTCCAAAATGTTTGCCCTGTAGTAACTTTCTAATTACCTCCCTAAGAACACCTCTTCTCCTGCTTTAAGCATTTCACATCAGGAGACGACAAAATTATGCCTTTCTGTAGCTCTCTTATTTTTCTGTGGCTTCTGGAATGAGAGGGACTTAAAAAAATCCCCAATATAATTCTCTTATCCTTTCCTTTTCTCCGCGTGCTACTTTTGTGCAACTCAACATTGTTTCCCCTACACACATCTAACGCAGCATGGTGTCGTTTTAATGGTCCGAGAACATTTTGCCACTGATTCGAATGAGTTCATTGAGGACGCTGCAGAACTACCCTTGTTGATACCAGGACTAGAAGTGATATCTGTAGTGAAGTGAAATGAAGTGAATCTTGATTTTGCAGAAGCTTTTGAGGTTTCTCTCTTGGATTGCCATGTTGTTGAACCTCATGCACGAATTGGATAGCAAGGAGCAAATGTACCCTCAAAACTGGCTGAAAGGTTATTCCTTTGGGGGAAAGCTGCACCCTTCTAAACCTGTCTTATATAAAGATTGCTTTGTACAAAACGGATCTTTTTCAGACTTACAGCCAATCTCACAACAGATGAGGAAAGGACCATTGCTTGCAGTGGGTTCTGCTGCACCTCTGCCACGCTTGTTGCCTAGTGCCTCTGCTGCTGGCCCCTGGGGGTGCTGTTGCCTTGTGCTGACTGCTGGCCAGCCACTGGCCTGCCCGATGTTTCTAGGCATCGTGGCGAGTTGGGAAGCTGCTCTTGTGGCATCACATTGGCTCTCCCTGGACAGTTCACTTGGGCACAGTCTGGAGACCTCAGTCTCCTTGGAGGTAAGTACTGGGGGGGGGGAGGTCTGACCCCAGACACATACTTACTTGGAAACAGCAATCCCTGAAATAAGTAGAACTCATTTCCAATTAAACTTGGTTAAAAGAATGCTCTGGTTCTGCTCTATTAAAATCAATAGAACTGTTGAGAAAAGTTAAGATTAGCATGGCTCCTCCCAGGGAAAGTGACATGTTTGAAGGCCTCGGTTAGTGGAGCCAGTCACCTTGACAACAGTTATTGACCAGCTGATTGTTGGCTGGGGGGTCTGGAAATCTACTGGGTACTTGACAGCCTCCTTGGACAACAAAACCAGGTAGCTTAGGAAATATTTGATGCACTGACAGATATGGTGGAAAGTCCTCAGTGGGCCTAGTGGTTTCTAAGTAGTGTGGCCAACCTCCAAGTAGCACCTGAATATCTCCAGGAAGTACAACAGAATATCTCCAGACAACAGAGATTGGTTCCTCTGGAGAAATGAGCTACTTTGGAGGACAGACTTCATGGCATTATACCCCACTGAGGTCCTCCACTCCCACCCCCCTCCATAGGGTCCACCCCAAAAATCTCTGAGAATTTCCCAACCCAGAGCTGACATTCCTGTTCCTAAATTGTACAGACCTCTTCCAGAAGACCTAGTCAACATTCATAGGGATCATATCTATTGCTAAGTAAACAGCTCTCCTTGTCCTCTGTTTCTCAGCTAATGTAAAAAGTGTCTTAACATCCCTGCAGGCGGCAGCAGAAAAGACAGCTTCTTCTTTCAGCTGACAGCTAATTGTTGTCCCTGATTGCTGTTCTGAGAGTGCCTTTATAGTGATTCTTGTTTTCGGCTAAATTAGGAGCAGTGACATGGTGTCTTCCCAACCCTTTGTCATGAGGCATTATTTGTATAGCAGAAGTGTATGACATCTAGGTCTTGGTCCTATCATACTTGTTTGATCTTTTGCCACACGAAATGCCACTGAAAGAACAGCACCACATTCAACTGGTGAAGAGTGGCTCAGAGACACAATCACATCTCCATTCATTGGGCTTGGTGGAGAAGCCAATCAGTTGTTCTACAGAAAAAAACAGAGAGAGAGAGAGAGAGAGAGAGAGAAGAGAGAGAGAGAGAGAGAGAGATCAAATGATCTCCATTTTGGAATTGCTGCATGAATTGCAAATGGAATTACTTGAGATTAGTTTAATATTCACTCCCTTGACTGTCACACAGATTTAATTCACCAGATTCCAGCCATCTCTGAAAATAATAATTTCCCTGTTGATTAGTCTCCTGCTTCAACTTGTCTAATTTCTTGCTCTGATGAAGGAGAAAATTGGTGGAACCATTTGTTGCCTAGTCAGTCTGATGTAATTAAAGCAATTAACAATGAAGTGATTAATTTTCTCATTAAAACATGAAAGGGACAGAGTACCTTGTTTATGCTGTCTCTATGTTTCTCTGTATCTCCTTTAAATCATGTGTGGGGAAGAAAGGTTAACATGATGTACATCTTATTGGATGGGGGTTCGATTTGAGGGGAAAAAATTAATGAATATAATAATTAAGGCCATGGAGTACGTATTAGGGACTCCTGGCAATTAATGAGCTACTGTCAGATTTTAAGAGATAGGACAGTGCTTTCTTTTTTATGGACTCATTGAGCTTTTGATGTTTCAAGCTAATTACTTTTTCAAGTAAGAACCATGAGGTAGGCAGGAAGTACCGCTATAATACAAGTTGTATTATAGCGGAGCGGCAGTAATAGGAGACACTTTTAGAACCATCTTCATTATTGTGCATGGTATCTGAGAGAGGGGCAGTCTGTACATACAGAAAGTTAATGCTTGATGAGCCTTTAAGCTGAACACAGCCTACACACTGGATACCCAGGCTGGTGGAGTAGTGTCAGAGTAGGACTGGGTGGTCCTAGGTCAAAATTCATTCATTCGTATCCTGTGTTTCTCCCCAGTGGGGACCCAAAGCAGCTGATGATACAAAAATAAAGTGCCATGATACAGAAGAAAAACTGGATAGGAGAAGAGAGGGGAGGAGGCTTCTAGTTGCAGAGGGTCTAAGGCTGCCATCCATTTGTCAACAACCAACAAAATTCCACCAGGAATTTTGGGGGGCAGGACATGGTAATGTCAGGGTTTGCAATCCTGCAACATAACTTCTGGTTATGCACCCAGAAATGAAATCATGGTGATGCTGCAGGAAAGTCCCAATTCTCTGAGATCTTCTGTTGTCACAACAGCATGATGTCACTTCTGGGTATGTAACAGGAACTGCCGTAATGTTGCTGCTTTCCTCTGCTTCCCCTACTAGCTCTCTGAGATTTCCTAGAGCATTGTTATGACACCAAGATGTAACTTCCGAGTACATAACCAGAAGTGATGTCATGGCATTGCCATTCCCCCTCCCTGTTTTGTGTCCACCAAGCAGCAGAAGGCGCCGAGAGCTCAGGGAGCTGGGAGATCTCCTACCATAGCAGGAGACCTGGATGCCCTATGCAGGGCAGATGTTCCTCTCCCCACTATAACTCTCAGGCCAAGAGTCTTTGGCTCATGCTCCAGCCACACCCAGGCCTTAACACCTGCAACGGGAAAGAGGAAAACTCTAAGCCTGGATCTCACAAGCTCACAGCCATCTTCCTCTTCATCTATAAAGAACTTCCTCCTTAAATGTAACAGGCCAACCTTGAACTTACTCATTCTCTCTCATCCATGAGGCTGAAATTAGGACAAAATGGAGGGGATCTCCATACATGCCATCCTGAGCTCCTTGGTGGAAGAGTGAGATAAAAATGCAGGAGATACATTGTGGCCCGCCAGGTGGTACATAACATTACAACGGAACAGTTTTCCCCCTCCTCAGATATTTGTGTGTGTTGGTTTAGTCTCATGGGGTGGAATCCCTATTAAGTTAGTTCTGTTTGTTAGCTGGAATAGTAGACTGTATGAGCTCCCTTGTCCTGCAGCCAATTACTCCCATCCCTGTATTTTCTTGCTACTAGTTGTTTTGCACACACCTGTCTCTGCTGTGTGAACCTAAGAGCAGGAACCTGAGTGATTTGCAAGCAAGCGGGAACATCGTGCACCATGTCCTTGACAAAGCCCCAGTCTTCGGTAGGCAGTGCAATGAAGGCGAGTCTTGCCGTCCGTGGTTGACGGGCTGCGTTTGGCTTGGCGGGTGTACAAGCAAGTCTGTTTTGCAGCAACACTTGACCTGCCTAATTAGAATGCACACACACACAATTACAGGGCTATTTTTATTGCTTTATTGCTTTAATGAAGGCTCACATGGCACCATCATGCTCTCCTTTGATGCTTAATCTAATTCCCAGCCATCTTTTATTTAGAGTTCAGAGCAACAGACGGCAGCCGACTGAAGGATGATAAACACAAACAGGCACTTTTGTTCTTTTCCACCAAAGCTTCTTGGTAATTGAAGCTGTACTGAAATATGTCATCTTTCTTTTTCAATTTAAGGTTGAGCTGTCTTGTGGGATATCATGTTTAATATCATGTATAATAACTGTACATACCGGCTGTTTGATCTGATAAGTCTGCTCTGGTCTGTACCGGATGAACTTCTGATAAGTCTGCTCTGGTCTGTACCAGATGAACTTCTTAGGCCACAAGTAATCCTTATACTAATGCTGAAGTTGCCCCCGGAGTGCGGATATCTAAATCTGCACTTCGGGGGCACCTGGGGGGCCGGGGGAGGTTTGTGCACACGTGGGCCAGTCCCCACGTGTGCACAAAAATAAAAAAAGTTAAAAAAAATTTCGGGGGGGAGTTTAAATCCCCCCGAAAGTGCAAGAGCGTCTCCTGCGCGTGCGCAGGAGATGCTCTGCGAACGCTGCAGCCGCCGTCTCCTCCTCCCTGGAGCCAGCCGGCCGGCGGGCGGGGGGCGGGGGGGAAGAGAGGCCTCGCTGCCGCCTCCTCCTCCCCAGAGCGAGGGAGCGGGCGGGGAAGAGAAGCCGGCGGGCGGGGGGGGGACACCGGCCTTGCCGCCCCCGCCACCTCGGGGAGATCGAGGGTGGGGATGGAGGAGACGGAGCTCTTCTCCCCCCCCGAGTATCGTGGGTCCCCCTCTTGTGATGTACTAATGTTCAGTAAACTCATTCAGTCTTGGGGTTCTTTATTTATTATTAATTTAAAGCATTGTTATCCTGCCTTTCCACTCTATTAGGACCCTCAGGACAGCAAACAATTAAAAAGGTGTAATGTATTGAGCTTGAGATCCATAACAAAAGCAGGCTAGGATCCTAGGAGCACACCAGTAGGAATGCTTGGATCCTAACATAGCCCAATAGGGTTACCTGGAAAGGTAACTTTGTGTAAATAGCCTATCACAGGGAGTGGGGTGTGTTTTGGATGTGACTTTCTTTGGGCATAAAACCTGGCTCCGGCCAGGGGTCTCTGTCTTTGTTCTCACTGCTGAATCACTTAATAAACTATGAACTGATCACTCAACGCGTCTGAACCCAGTAAATTTCACTGGCAACAAAGATGGGATCCAGATGAGCGAGCCGGCTCAAACTAGCAACGCACCACGCACCGAGGCACAGGACCCCGTCCACCACACCGCCCCGGAGACAATGGCTGCCGCTCTTGGATCTTTCAAGTCATTCGACGCCACCACTGAGGACTGGGAGTCCTACATGGGCCGGTTTGACTTCTTCCTATAATCCTCCAGCATCTGGACTGCCGAGATGACGCGCACCACGTTCTTCTGCGTAAGTGGCCATCTGACATGTGAGATCGCCCACTCACTCCTCACTCCAGTGGTGCTCAAAGACATAGACTACCAAGTGATCATCGACCAACTCAAGGAACATTTATCCCCGAAGCCATCAGTCATCACAGCCCGCCATGCATTTCACTCGCGGAACCAGACCGCCACTGAATCCATATCGGAGTTCATCACAGCGCTACACCACATTGCATGGCACTGCAAGTTCCCTGCCCTCGAAGATTCCCTATGGGACCAGGTGGTCTGTGGTCTCAGGGACGAGAGGATCCAACGGGGGATCCCAACTTCAAGGAGTCCCTGGAGATGGCCCTAGCCACGGAAGCCACTGAGCAGTTCACTGAAGTGGTCCAAGGTGGTCAAGGCCCCCAGTCATCTCACGGGCTGCCGTCTTGGCAAGGACCTACCAAAGCCAACCACCATGTGGCCAGCTCTGGGGAGGAGGAAGAAGAAGTCCTACAAATCCCTCACCATGCACAGCGATGCTCACTGACAGCACCACAATGACCGCCAACATCGTACTGTGCCGGCGACCCAACCACCTCTCCCACATGCGCCAGCTGCAGGGATCAACATGAGTGGAAATCCTGCCCGTTCCAAGACACCACATGCCAAAGCTGCAGTAGGGCTGGCCATATTGCCCGAGCATGTCAGGCCAAGGGAAACGAGAGGCATCCAGCAGCAACCACTAACCCTACGAACTCCACCGAACTCAACACAACATCCGTTCAGCAGAACCAGGTACTGCACTTACCCCAGGGTTCCCCCAACAAAATTAACATGACTGTCTTAATTGAGGGATGCCCCTGCTCAATGAAGCTAGACACCGGGTTTTCCCTTTCAATCATTTTGGAGGACATGTTCAAAAGACTATGCCTAAGTGGGGGTCCCCCCTGCAGCCAGTAGGTTTTACTCTATGGGACATTTCAAAAAACGAAGTGCCCATATTGGCGGAGGGAAAGTTCAGGGTGCAGTACTGCAACTTCAAGGGTCTGCTGCATTTGCTTGTGGTTAAAGGAAAGTGCACGAGCCTCATCTGACTGGCATGGTTTGAGCCACTGGGAATTGGGGTGACCGGGGTGAACCATGTGAAGCAAAAAGACTTTCAGAGGGTGTGCAATGAGTTCCCCGCAGTTTTTGATGGAAGCTCAGGCATTACACCAGGCCACCAGTCACCCTACAGCTGAACCCTGGCATACGGCCCATACGGCTGAAGACCAGGTGGGTCCCCTTCGCCCTCAGGAAAGAAATAGATGCAGAGTTGGAGAAGCTGGTGTTTCAAGGAGTCCTAGGGCCTGTGCCCCACGCATTATGGGAGACCCCCATCGTGACCCCGGTGAAGCCCAATGGGGGCATCCTCATCTGCATGGATTATAAATGCATAATCAACAAGGCTCTGCAGGACCACGCATACCCGGTGGTTAGCCACGTCCTGGCCTCCTTGGCAAGCGCCAAAGTTTTTGGAAAGCTGGATTTGGCCCAAGCGTACCTACAGATCCCCATGGATGATGCGACGGCAGAGGCACAAACGATTGTGACACACAGAGGTGTGTTTCAGGTGTGGCGGCTACAGTTCGGAGTCAGCACGGCCCCGGAAATTTTCCAAAACCTAATGGACTCTTTCCTCAAAGGATTTCCCTGGGCTCAGCCCTTCTTCGATGACGTTCTGATTGCAGCACCCATGGAAAAGGACTTCGCTATCCATCTGCACACCATCTTGCAGAGGTTCCAAGCTGCTGGCCTGAAGATAAAGAGGGAGAAATGCCTCCTGGGGGGTTTGCGCATGGAGTTCCTGGGCTTCTCCATTGGCATCCATCCTGCCCCTGACAAGATCCGAGCCATCGTTAACACTCCTGCCCCCACGTCCAAGCTCAAGGCCTTCTTGGGCTTATTGAACTTTTATCACTCCTTCCTGCCACACAAAGCAGCAGTCGCAGAGACCCTGCACCGGCTCCTGAACAAACGGGCTCCCCGGGTCTGGGGTCAAAAGCAAGCCGCTGCATTCCAGGCTGTGAAAGAGCTTCTCACTTTGAATTCCGTCCTGGCTCACTTCAATGAATCATTGCTGGTTGTCCTCGCTTGTGATGCTTCCCCCTATGGGGTTGAAGCAGTCCTCAGCCACCAGCTCTCTGATGGCAGAGAGGTCCCAATGGCCTTCTACTCCTGCACCTTGTCCCCGGCCGAGCAGAATTATGCCCAGATAGACAAAGAGGCCTTGGCGATCGTGGCAGGTGTAAAAACGTTCCATGATTACCTCTATGGGTGGGTTTTCACCATAGCGACTGACCACAAGCTGCTGCTGGGCCTACTGGCCCCAGCTCGGCAGATGCCACAAATGCTGTCACCTCGAGTATTGCGCTGGTTGATCTTCCTTTCCGTCTACACCTACATGCTCGTCTACTGCCCGAGAAAGACGCACACAGATGCCCTCAGCCATCTGCCACTTCCATCCTGCAATCCAGACCCTGCTCCGGCACACCAGATCCTGATGCCCGAGGACTTACAGGACCATCTACTCCAGGTAGCAGACGTGGCCCAACACAAGGCCAGGGACTGCATCCTCTCCCGGGTTTTGGACTGGGTGGAGAGGGGCTGGCCCACTGGTTGGGCAGGCCCAGAATTTGCAGCATTCTCCTCCCACACACAAGGGAAGCCAGGTAGTAGTTCCAAGCCCACTGTGCCAGCAAGTACTTGCAGCGCTGAACAAGACGCACCCTGGGATCGTGTGCATGAAGGCGCTAGCCCGCAGTTACGTTTGGTGGCCCGGCTTGGACATGGAGATCGAGGACTGTCTTAAATGTTGCCGAGCCTGCCAAGAAACCCAACCGGAGCCTCCTAGGGCCCCTGTGCAACACTGGGAATCCACCAACAAACCCTGGTCCCGCCTACATCTAGATTTCGCGGGACCCTTCCAAGGACAGCTTTTCTTCATTTTGGTGGATTCCTACACCAAATGGTTGCAGGTAGTGCCGGTCACTTCCACCTCTTCCAAGGCAGCCATTTGGGCACTCCGCCGAATCCTAAGCACCCACGACCTCCCAAACACCATCGTCACGGACAATGGGATGGCCTTCACCTCCAGTGAGTTTCAAGAATTCCTTGACTGCTACTTAATCAGGCATGTTCGTTCGGCCCCCTTCCATCTGGCCACCAACAGCCAAGCAGAAAGACTGGTGCAGGTCACAAAGGACTACCTCTGGCAGATCATCCATGGAAACTGGGATCACCGGCTGGCGGCCCTCCTCTTCAGCCACCGTACAACCCCCAGCACAGTGACTGGTCACAGCCCCACAGAGCTTCTTATGGGTTGCCGCCTAACCACCCGCCTGGACCGGATGCACCCAGACTGAGCCCTGGAGGAACGCCCACAAACAGTAAGCCAAGAAGCAACCCACGGCTTCTTCCCTGGTGACCCCGTCTACTCGCGGAATTTCTCTAGCAGGCTGGCTTGGAGTTCAGCCAGGGTGGTCAGAGTCACCGGGCCTGTGTCCTGTGAGGTTACAACGGAAGACGGGCGCAGCCTGAAAAGGCACATCAATCAACTCCACTGCCGGACTCTGCCAGACTAACCATCAGCAGTTGTTCACCGACGAGTCAGATGAGGAACTACCAGGACCTCCATCGCACGAGACCGGGAATGAACCAGCCAAGGCCAGGCGCACGCCCAGTGGACTATCAAAACGGGCACCAGGACAGCTCGCCCCCAATCATGCAGAGACCTTGCAGACTCCAGGGGAAACTGAAACCAACATGGGGCCCAGAACACCACAGCCAGCTCTGCGACGCTCCACTAGGGAACGGCGTGCACCAACATATTTAAGGCACTTTGTGTGCTGAGCATATTTGGACTTGGGGGGAGGGGTGTAATGTATTGATCTTGAGATCCATAACAAAAGCAGGCTAGGATCCTAGGAGCGCACCAGTAGGAATGCTTGGATCCTAACATAGCCCAATAGGGTTACCTGGAAAGGTAAATAGCCTATCACAGGGAGTGGGGTGTGTTTTGGATGTGACTTTCTTTGGGTATAAAACCTGGCTTCGGCCAGGGGTCTTTGTCTTTGTTCTCACTGCTGAATCACTTAATAAACTATGAGCCGATCACTCAACACGTCTGAACCCAGTACATTTCAAAAGGACATTAAAAACCAACTTGAAAAACAGTATGTAATGTACTATAATATTGTGTAAGCCATTAAGCACATAATCAGGAAGGAGGGCCAGTAAGGGAATGCAAAATGAAACAACAAAGTCATCACCCACTGATGGAAGATGATAGAGGGTGACAGATGACTCTCCCTTCACATGTGCATACAACACTCCTCTGTTTGGGGGGCTTGACCCCCACCTGGGTTTTAGATCTTTCTGCAAACCTGCCTCCTCCCAAGTTTGCAAGAAAAACTTCCTGCTCTCCATCTGCCCCCAATCCACAGATTTAAGCAGCCACGGATTGAGGTGCAATTGGCTATTAGGAAATAAGACTGCATGACAAGAAACATCAAATGGCATAGTTTTATGTGTGAGAACAGCAAAGGGGTGAACACCAAAGACAAAAGAGAATGAGGAGAATGCTGACTTTTCCCCTCCTGCTTTCATCAAAACAGTATAACATTCACAGTCCATGCCTACAAGCAGAGATTGTGCATGGGAATGTCTGAGGAAGAGAGCCTTTCCTTTTCACAGGGTCAAGTTGTTGCCAAGTTCGATAGTACACGCTCCTTTTTTCAATCCCGCAAAAATT
Organism: Gekko japonicus; assembly: GCF_001447785.1. Lineage (NCBI taxonomy): Eukaryota > Metazoa > Chordata > Lepidosauria > Squamata > Gekkonidae > Gekko > Gekko japonicus. The sequence continues at coordinate 517,041 of NW_015161420.1, forward strand.
TCTTGCAGGGGCGAGTGCACGCTGACCCTACAAAAACTCAATGTTATGCTTCCATAATGCAATTCGGAATAGCTGGAGACAGTCAATGTGCTATTCACTGTTCGTTGCCATAGAGATGCAAAATTTGTTTTTTTTCAGCTCATTGATGTGTATGGAATTTCAGTCCTTTATGCAGAAGCGCAAGTCAATTAAAAAAACATGAGAACTCACATTAGTGGCAATCCTCTGTGCAGGGTGAATCACCCTGGCAGGAAGTTAGAGTACTTTCCGTATAACCTCAGAGGAAAGACCTAGACTGTGAGCGCTACGTTTGTGTTTTTGCTACTGCAGATATAACTAATGGAGCAATGAAGAATAAAATAATGCTTTCAGTCCGATTACTATTCAGCGGTTTGTTTTGCCCCGTTCCCTTGGAACTAAGGAGAAGGGGCTTTACATTTAACCAAATCAACTGCCATCTTACCTCGTTAATTATTTACCTTCCTCGTTTTAGAAGATAATTTCGCAGGCATGACTGAATCATTTCTACAATTATACACTGTACTCACAATCCGTTATGCCACTTCCTGGCTCCTGGGATTATGTGTAGCGTCTCGGAAAGGCCAGCTCATTCTTGGACTGCCTTTTGGAGCACAAATAGAGTGACGAGTCAGAACCTCAGCATGCGCAAAGCACGATCGCCGAACCATCCAAGATTATACTGACGATAATTCCCTGTTATCCTGCTTCTTGTGTATAGCTTTGGCAATGTATTGTGCCCCAAAGAATGGGGAAAGGAATCAAAACTATATACAGAATGATGGTGAGTGTTGGGAAGGACACCTGGACCCAGCAGGCTAATGTATCATAGCAGCCCATCAGGAAGCCTCAAGTTCAGACCTCCCTGGGGAGCCTTAGGTCAGCTACTATCCTCCGTCTGTAAAACAGGGATGATAATGGGGGTGGAAAGTGCCGTCAAGTCACAGCTTACTTATGGCGACCCCACAGTGTTTTCAAGGCAAGAGGCATGCATAGGTGGTTTGCCATGGCCTGACTCCACATCACAACCTGATATTCCTTGGAGGTCTCCCATCCAAATATTAACCAGGGCTGACAGGTCAGGGCAGGTGAATGATAATACTGATCTATTATAAAGGCTGGCTGTGTTTATTTATTTATTTATTTAATCTATGTCCCCAATAGGGGACCCAAAGTTGCTCACATCATTCTCCTTAGAGCCAGTTTGGTGTAGTGGTTAAGTGTGCGGACTCTAATCTGGGAGAACCGGGTGTGATTCCCCACTCCTCCACTTGCATCTGGCTGGATGACCTTGGGCAAGCCATAGTTCTGATAAGAGCTGTTCTTGAAAAAGAGCAGTTTCTGTCAGCTCTCTCAGCCCCACCTACCTCACAGGGTGTCTGTTGTGGGGAGGGGAAGGGAAAGGAGTTTGTCATTCTTCTTCTTCTTCTTCTTCTTCTTCTTCTTCTTCTTCTTCTTCTTCTTCTTCTTCTTCTTCTCCTCTTCCTTTCCTCTAATTTATCCTCACAACAGCCCTATGAGGTAGGTTAGGCTGAGATTGTGTGACTGGCCCATGATCACCCAGTGAGCTTCCATGGCCTGAGTGGGGGGTCTCCCAGATACTAATCTGACACTCTTAATCACTATATCACACTGGCTGTCTTGTAAGGATTGCAGCAGTGCAATGTAGGCTTCTCTGAATGTGATAAAAATGCCCAGTGTGATTATTAACAAGCTGTAATTGGAACATAGTATAGAAATGATAAGACTGCCTACTGTGATTCAAATAGGCAAGCAAATTAATTCCGGCCAGGCATTTTCCCATAGATATCTTGAGCAGGTGATTTGATATTGAGAATGACAGGTAATCAGCCTCTTTATTAATTCTATAGAAGACAGAATTTTGATAACTGCAACTGATCCCATAGGAACAGACAGTTCTGTCTTCTATGGAAGCTTTTTACAATGAGGCATTAAGACATTTGGAATTGAAAAAGTATTTCAGTTTCTGGTCTGTCATTCTTTTGGGGGGTATTTTTGCATTTGTGTGTATGTGCGTGTGCGCACGTGCGTGTGTGCACCTGTGCCTGGAAGATATGGCAACCTCTGGCAACTCCTAATGGGGCATGGAGGACATTCAGAGAAGTGGCTTGATAGCCTGCCCCTGCCTCGTGGCCCTGGTATTCTTTGGAGGTCTCCCATCCAAATACTTGCCAGGGTCAGCCCTGCTTAGATTCCAAGATCTGACAAAATTGGGCTTGCCTGGGCTATCCAAGTGAGGGTCAGCCTGTCATTCTTAAAAAGGCCTTAGCCTGAAATATCCATGCAATTCAAGTAAAACATTGGAGAGCTACAAGCAGGGAACCCCGAAGGACTTGCAAGGTCATTTCATTTCCCCATCCCCTGCTATTTCTTCTTTCGCTTTCCTGAAAGCCCTCAAAGCCTCTCATCTTTTCTTGCCTCCTTCCCACTTACCAGCTAACCTACATTTATCTGCCCCCTGTCTTCAGTTTTCCCTCATTCCCTCCCCTTGGCAGCTACCCCCTGGGAAGTCTGGCCAAGATGCACAATGATAGCCACCAAGCCAGGTACAGTAGTGTGGTACGCCATCCCCCCGAGTGAGGTGCGGGAGGGCGGGGCCTGGAGCTCCCTGCTGGTGCCCACTGGAGGTCGCCGCCGGCTGTGGGGAGGACACACTTCCGGTGATGTCAGGGTGTGTGGCATATGCTAGTGAGTTATGCTAATGAGTCCCCCTAGCTCTTTTTCTACGAAATGACCCCTGAGCAAACCCCCAAGGACTTGGGAGGGGCACCTCAGTTTCCCTTGTACTCTTTCCCCCTATTTCCCTGTTTTGTCTTTCTCTCCTGACAGCTGCCATATCCTCACCTATTTCTGTTTACCTTCTTAGTCAACAATCAACTTACATAATTCTCTCCCTTTTTATCTTCACAACAGCCCTATGGGGTAAGTTAGGCTGAGAGTAGCCCAAGGTCACCCAGCAAGATTCCATAGCAGAGTGGAGATTTGAACCTGGGTGTCCAGATCCTAGTCTGAAACTCTAACCACTATACAACCCGACTTTCATGGGGTGGCTACTGAACAGTAGCAAGCAGCCAGGCCTGGGTGAGTCATACAAGTTGTCACTTGGTGGTTCCTGGTAAGTCTAGCCCCCAATGAATTCTGTCTGAAAGGCCAAAACAGCCTTGGAAAGGGCGCTGCACCCTCCTCTTACCTTCCACTGATGGAAACTAATGCTTCAACTGGCAATACTGTTGTAGTTGTCTAGCAATGGCCACTCAGGGATTTGGTTTCTTAAAGCTATAGGCATGACATCTATTATTATTGGTGGTTAACACCCCCCCCTCCAAGTTTTTTTTAATTTCAGTTTTCTGTGAACCTGGAGCTTTTCTCAGACTCTAAGCTCCAGATTTAAGCATCCACAGATTTGGCCATGTTGAGAATTAGATATATTGATGATGGTTTGCCTCTGAAGACTACCCACTGAAAGATAACCATCTCTGCCAGCCAATTTAATTTCATTTTAAAGGTCAAGTGTAGGGATGGGCACAAACCTCATCACAAACCTAAATAATAATTAAAATTGGCCAGTTCGTGGTTCATGAGCCAAGGGTGGTGCGATCATGCCCACAATGACCCTCCTACAAACCTCCATGGTTTTCTATGGAGGTTTATGCAGTTCGTGCAACAGACACGCTGGTGCCAATCAATTAATCATCAAAGCAACAGGGATGGACTTCTTCAGCCTTTCTGCAGCCCTGGAAATGCCAATAGTGGCCCTCCAAAGCTCAACAGGCAGTGCTGGCTGCCAACAAGAGAGCTCCCATTCTGGTGACTGTCTCCCGAGCCTGAGGAGGAGGCTTGCCCATCTGCAGCTACAATGTCTATGATGAGGAGGTGGGCAGTACTCTGCCCCCCAAGTCAATCCTCACCAAATTTGGAGGGCAGGTATAGGGACTTCCTGGGAAGGTCTTCTGTGAGTTTGATGCCTCTAGCTTGCAGGGGGAGGGCATTCGATGCACTCCTGAACTTGTGGCTATGATTTCCCCAGAAAGCACTTTCCTGGGGGCACCTGCTTTGGGGGGCCGCTACTTGACCCCCCAAAATCCAATTCTCACCAAACTTGTAGGGAAGGTAGATTAGAGTCATCTGGAAACCCACTGTGAGTTTGGCATCTCTAGCACACAGGGCGACGGCCCTACCGCATCACGAACTTCACAAAATGAATTGGTTTGGTGGTTCATGAGACTCCATGAACCATGAATTGGGATGAAACCCCATTTCCCCAGTTTGTGCCCATCCCTAATCAAGAGATTAGTCTCTCAGCATATTATTTCTTGAAAGTGCTGGGCAACTGGCTATCATAATTTTCTTCTTCATCAGTTCATCCCATTCCTGAAAATTACTGCTTTGTTGATTTAAAACAAAGACAAATATTTATGTTGAGCAATGGCAGCTGTGATGGACTGCAAAGGAAAGCAGGCTTTTAAAAATGCAGCTTGGGACAGAAAGTCAGGGAGGTTAGGAGTTAATCTCCCTTGGAGAGAAGTGCTTAAGTGATTGGCTGCTCTGCTGACTCTCTGATTGGCCAACATCAGCTGCCAGAGGAAATAAAACAGCTGATCTGGAGGGGAAAGGGGTCTTTCGCAAATTAGTCTTTTGCTGTTTGGTCTTTCTAAAGTCTGGATCAGTAGCTAGAGGGCGGCTTCTGGGGGAAATTTGGGAGTCAGTTTTTTCTGACAGGCAATAGTCAGAAAAGTACTTCTACAGAGAGAAGAAGAGAAACTCCATTGTCTTAGATATATTAAAACACTTTGAGGGTTTAGATTCTTAGGAAAGCTACCGTACAGCCTTATACAGTCAAATGATTTGGCAGAATGTCTGGGTAGTCAGAGTGAACTCCCAGACAAGCCAAATAGTAAAAGGAGTTATTGCTTTTTAGGGACAAGGAGAATAACTTCCTGCCAGTGAAAGGGGCTGGGAAGAGAACCCTGGTCTGTGATAGAGGAGAATAGCTTAGACACCTCAGGAGTTAATGAAAAGCTGTACTATCTAAACGAAAACCTGAAATATCTGAAGGAAGAAATCTAGAAACATCAATAAGAACTGTGTTGTGCTGAAATATACTAAAAAAGTACCTCTCAAAGAAATGGAAAGCCTTGAAACGAAACTACAAATATACTCTCTTGAATATTCTAAGAATTCAACTCTGTAAATATTAGAAAGGGTTTTTTACCTCAGCAATCTCAAAACCTTGACTATTACACATATATTCCCTTCCTGTTTAATAAAATCCTTATTCTGTTTTTGAAAGTTAATTTGTCTCAAGGGTTTACAAAACTGGACAGCTCCTGTATCTTCAGTAGAGTCCCTGAGCTGAGAGAAAACCTAAAGTAAAAATCTCAAACACAGGGTGGGACGGTCAAGTCTTTTATGACAAAAATATATATGCATGCTACTGTGGGGCAACTGAGTCACTGAGAGGAACTGAAGATTTGGTGGGGAAAATCTGCCAGAGAGTGGGGGAGATATTCATCATTTCAGGCCATACACTGTGTGACATTAACAACGTGGGATTGGAACAATCTGCTGGACAGTGGTATCCCAACGGGGTTGACTGGAAGATGTTATCATAACACTCAAGACCCTCTTGACTACTGAAAGCACTTTATTATTGTTATTACTGTTATTATCGTTATTGTTATAATTTTACTGTTTTATTGGTTTTATGTATGGGCTTTTGCCCCCTTGTAAGCTGCCCTGAGCCCGCTTGCGGGGAGGGCGGGATAAAAATACCTAAATAAATAAATAAGAAAGAAAGATAGATGATGAGGTTTCAGTGTGCAGAGGGGGAACAAAATTCACAGCAAGATTTTCTCTTGGATATATTCAAGATTAAAGTACAACCTTCCCCAGTATATTTGCAAGGTATAAGATATGATAGCTGTTTATTGAGGTCTTTCTAAATGATGGATCTGGAAAGTTGAAATGTCAATGTTTTTGTTCTCTTTCGCATGGTGTGTATCATCAGAATCTTTCCCTTCTGTTTAACACTGTTAGGGAACTATTAATTTGAGGGTTTGCCCTAAGATCACATTACCTTAATTCATTGTAGGATCAGGCGTTGAGACTGCTATATAAGAAGTTTCCGTGGCTCTTCCTGTTAAAGTTGTTTTAAGCCATTCCTCATTCCGATAGTCTTTATCTGTGGACTCAGAAATATTACATGATGAAATCAGGACTGTTTGGTACTATGGCTTGTAGGACCAAGAGGGCATGAGGGAAACAGCACCAGCACACCTAAATCAGTAGACAGGTTCCCTAATCAACCTGTAACTGAAAAGGTTGAACTGCTGTGAATGTTGTCTCATTTACCTCATTGTCCAGACATTGGCTCAGTTCAGAAACTACAAATTGACTGTGGTTTCTAATTTTGGGTTGCAGGCAAACTGGTGCGTGCATGCCATAATTGCTAGATTTGGGTGTAATGGCAACCTATAGTTTACTGCTAATTAGGAAGGGTGGGAGGAATTGGTGCATGCAGGAGGGAGGAGAGGAGGAGGAGGGGACTGCAAGCTGGCTCTCGTTCTGGTAGCATCAAACCATAATTTGGCATCAAGGGGCATTAGCAGAGCCACCGCCTACTCTATCAGGAAGATATGCTGATTTCCCTGATATAAAACAGAGCCAGCATGATGCAGGAGTTACAGTGTTGGGCAAGGATCTGGAAGTCCCAGGTTCAATTTTATTTATTTATTTATTTATTATTCACATTTCTATCCCGCCCTCCCCGGAGGCTCAGGGCGGCTTACAGGGCATATCGCCAGATAAAACAATAAAACAATACAAAATGGTAAAATACATCACATTAAGCCAATTTTGGTGCTCCTCTCAGTCAGTTTCCAATTTCCAAATTACAATTTCTAGAGGCAAGATGGCCACCCCCAACACCTCCCATTCTCGCCTATAGTGCAGCGATTATGGAGCATTGATGGAACATGCCCCCTCCTGATGTTCATATATGGGGCGTTGATGGTAACTAGTGCGTTGGTGGTGCACTAGTGGTGGCGGCTCCTATTCAAAAGCCTGGCGGAAGAGCTCCGTCTTGCAGGCTCTGCGGAACTGTGCTAGGTCCCACAGAGCCCTGATCTCCTCTGGGAGCTCATTCCACCAGATAGGAGCCGCCACCGAGAACGCTCTATTCCTGGTCATGGTAAGTCTAATAGTCCGGTGACCTGGAACATCCAATAGATGCTGGGTCCCCGACCGTAGTGCCCTTGGGGGAACATGTGGGGCAAGGCGGTCCCTTAGGTAGACTGGTCCCTGACCATATAGGGCTTTAAAGGTAATGACCAGCACTTTGAAGCGAACCCGGTACACTATAGGCAACCAGTGCAGCGCTTTCAGCACAGGCTGGATGTGATCATGTCTAGGAATATCCATCAACAGCCTGGCTGCAGCATTCTGCACTAGTTGCAGCTTCCGAATTTGCGACAAAGGCAGCCCCATGTAGAGAGCGTTACAGTAGTCTAGCCTCGAGGTGACCGTCGCATGGATCACTGTGGCTAGGTCATCCCGGTCGAGGAAGGGGACCAACTGCCGCGCCAGCCGAAGATGGTAAAATGCCGACTTGGCAGTGGCTGCTACCTGGGCCTCCATTGTTAGCACGGAGTCCAGGAGCACCCCCAAACTCCTAACGTTCAGACACCGGCACCAATGGTGCCCTGTCGAAGGTTGGGAGAGGGAGCCCTAACCCCGAACCGATCCGACTCAGCCCCAGGACCTCCGTCTTTGCCGGGTTTAATTTCAGCCGACTCCACCTGAGCCACCCAGCCACGGCCTGTAACGCCTGACTAAGGTCATCGGGAGTGGAATCCGACCGGCCGCCCAACATCAGATACAGCTGGGTGTCATCAGCATATTGATGACACCCCAGCCCACAACTCCGGGCAATCTGGGCAAGGGGGCGCATGTAGATATTAAACAACATCGGGGATAGCACTGCCCCCTGAGGAACCCCACATTCAAGGGGCCACCTCCGGGACCCCTGATCCCCTATCCCCTATGGTCCTGCCCCTATCCCCTATGGACCGCTGACCCCTATCCCCTATGGTCCTGCCATAAAGCTTGCTGGATGACCTTGAGCCAGGCACTCTCTATCAGCCTAGCCTACCTTGCAGGGCAAGATCACCGGACCATGAGGGTGTTGCGCTTCGGGCTGCAGGGAGAGGGAAGGGGGGGCTCTCTAGGTGCCCTGCAGACAACACAGCCGGGTCCCTCCTGCCCTGGTGGCCAGTCACCGAGAGAGGTGGAGAGAGAGCGAGAGAGAGTGCCCCGGCGTGCCCGCAAGACCTGAGGGCTCGTCCACGGTGCCAGGGTTGTCCCTGCTGTTGGTGGCGGCGCTCTCCTCTGCCCTCGGTTGCAGCCGGGGCTGCCTTAGGAGTCCCAGCAACTAAATCGAAGTTAATTTAATTAAATTTGACTGGCTGGTGGGCCCCTGCTGGCCCCCTCCTCAAAAACTCCTTAGCTACGGGGCTGAGCTACTTCCCCTTTTTCTAAACCTTTGCTCACTAGCATGCTAAAAAGACGAATAATTTTCATCAGGTCCCCAACTAGTACTGTATCTCAGCATGCATCAAGCAGGTTTGGCAGCGTGTTTAATAAAGGTGCTTCTAAAATAAGGGGCTTCTTGCAAGGCTGCATTTGCATAACTATTTACAGCTGGATAATTCAGGTACTTTGGCTCATTCTAACCTGAGGAAGGGAGAAGCCAGGATGCCAGTCTGAAGGGCAGGAATTTCAGTGTCACTCAAGGCTCTAAAGGAAACCCTGCAATCAAAAACTAAATAACACTTCTGACGGGTGTAGGTAAAATGGTGGTGTTCTATAGGATCTTAAGGGAACCATCCTTTGGGGAGAAATAGTAGGGTGTATTGTTACATGCACCCCACCATTCACTGGTGTTTACTTAGGCTTGGAACTTTGATAAATATACAGGTAGAGCACAGGTGTAGGCACCCCTATAGGGCAACAGCTCTGGTATCCCACATCACATCCCCCGGGGGGGGGGGAGAACAAGGAGGGGCTGTGGCTCAGTGGTGGTTCGGCATGCAGAAGGTTCCAGGTTCAATCCCTGTCATCTCCAGTTAAAAGGATCAGGGAGTAGGTGATGTGAAAGACCTCTGCCTGAGACCCTGGAGACCAACTGCAAATCTGAGTAGACAATACTGACCTTAGTGGGCCAAGGGTCTGATTCAGTATAAGCCCCTTCCCGTATTCACGAGCAATGTTCCCTCTAAGCTGTGGAGTCTTGTGAGCAAAAATTCTGCCTTGTGAGCTACTGGCATTAAAGCTGTGAGTGAGTGATTTGGCTACTGCGTGAATTAGTTTGCTCTGGGGCCATCCTCCCTGGACTAAGACAAACATCTGTGAGCCGGAGGCTAAAAAACTGTGAGCTAGCTCACACTAACTCAGCTTAGAGGGAACACTGTTCACGAGTGTTCCACTTCTGCGTCCCCCCCCCCAAGCCTTTCAGCCAGTTGCAGCCGAGTCTGCTCCTCTGTCTGTCTCTTCCAGCATTAAAACTGCCCTTTCTTTTCACACACTCAGACATACCTGTCCATCTAAGCAGGACAGGTCATCCCCAAGTAGGGTTGCCAACTCCTGGCTGGGAAATACCTGGAGATTTGGGGGGGGGACCTGGGGAGGGCAGGGTTGGGGGAGGGGAGGGGAGGGGTCTCTGCAGGGTGTGATGCCATAGAGTCCATCCTCAAAGTAGCCATTTTCTGCGGGTGAACAAATCTCCATTGTCTGGAGATCAGTTGTAATTCCAGGAGATCTCCAGTTCCCAGCTGGCGCTTGGCAACCCTGTTCCCAACTCCTAATGGGCTGCTTGACCAGAACCATTCAGGCCCACTGAGCAAGTGTCTTTAGTCACTGAGAAACATTAGCATTCCTTTTGCCATTTTAGGATTCACTGAGCCACATTGTGATCAGAGTCCAAGCTACACTATCCCCCAATTTTAAAAAATCCCAAAACTATGAGGAGTTACTGAAACCTCTTTTCAGTGAATGTGCTCCCATGTGAATGAGCACCTGCTGATGTGCTCTGTCTTCAGGACTGTCTCTTTCCAGTGGAACTCATCTGAGCAGTTAGATCCACACTGCAGGCTTTGCTTCATCTACTCCAGTCTGTCCATTGAAATCAATGGGTTTAGCCTACCCTAACTCTGCATAGGATTACAGTGCTAAACACTCCTTTCTTTTTGGTGGTCAATGAAAACCAGCAGGCGTTTGAGTCAAGAAGAGATTAGCTAATGTTTAGATCTCCCCCCAGCTGGGGACTTTTGATTTATCTGCTATGGATGTTTTGGCTGATGTGCTTTCTTTCCACCCTTTTGCTTCTATTTTTATAAATGGTTGGCTCTAGTCTTGTTTTTGTTACTTACCTTTGGGGGCAGGCGGAATTGCAGGACATAAGGGGTACAAATATCTTAATCCAGAGAACAAATAGATGAATGTATTATGACTGTTCAAGAGTGCTATTTGGGCAGATAGATTTACGCAGTAACCACCACCAGAAATGAGACTATTTAGGTGACTACGTGATAGATGACTGTGGCAGGTAAATGATAATCAATTTTGTAGCATGTTGTCGTGCAGAAAGCTCTAATCCTCAGAACAACACTGCTAGTATCGCTGGTCAGGAGGGGCTGTGGCTCAGTGGTGGTTCGGCATGCAGAAGGTTCCAGGTTCAATCCCTGTCATCTCCAGTTAAAAGGATCAGGGAGTAGGTGATGTGAAAGACCTCTGCCTGAGACCCTGGAGACTGTGGCAGGTAAATGATGATCAATTTTGTAGCATGTTGTCGTGCAGAAAGCTCTAATCCTCAGAACAACACTGCTAGTATCGCTGGTCAGCTTGGTCAGCAGGGTGAGCTTTGTTGAGCCTGAGACCTTCCCAGGGCCATTTCCCCCCACCCAGTTTCCCCCTGCCCATTAGACTCATGATGCACAGAAGAGTTCTGTGTCATCTGGCTGGCCACTGTTGGAGGCAGGATGTTAAACTACATATGGTGCAATCCGAAGAAGTAAACCCCACTGAATAGACCTGTGTAGGAGTCCCCTGACCTGGATGGCCCAGGCTAGCCCAATCTCATCAGAACTCAAAAGCTAAGCAGGGTCAGCCCTGCCTAGCATTTGAATGGGAGACCGTCAAGGAAGTACAGGGTCGCTAGGCAGAGGCACGCAATGGCAAACCATCTCTGTACATCTCTTGCCTTGAAGAGTTGTACTTGAAGAGTTGAAGTTGGTTGTGACTTAATGGCTCTTTACACACACACACACACACACACACACACACACACACACACACACAGTCTGAGTAGGCCTGTTTAGGATTGTACTGATAATGGCCTTTTGGCCTGACCCAATGTGGCCGAGGGTCGCCAGCTCTATGCTGGGACATTCCTGGATATTTGCGGGTGGAGCCTAAGGAGAGTGGGGGGCTTGGGGAGAGGAGGGATCTCGGCAGGGTATAATGCCGTGGAGGCCCCCCTCCGTAGGTGCCATTTCCTCCAGTGGAACTGCTTCCTGTAGTCTGGAGATCAGTTGTAATGTTGGGAGATCCCTTAACCATATAGTAAAAGTATCCTTGGACTGTAATCAAACATCTGGCAAGTTATTACAGCTGAATGCTTCCTATGAAATATTCATTCAAACTGAGCACGTCAGGAGGAGATGAGACAATAACGCTTCTCCCTCCTACTTAATTTTATGTCTGCCAGGATCTTTTTTAAAAAGACATACAGTTCTTCTGCTTGCAGCCTGAAGTGATCCAAGATCAGTTTTAATGCCTGAGGAACGGTGCGTGTAGACTGGGCCCTCTGAGTTGTTCCCTGCCATCCTGCTAAGGCAGAGAACCCCAGGCTGGGAAATTCCTGGAGATCTGGGGCTGGAATCTGGGCAGGGGTGGCATGGGGGGGGGAGAAGGAGCTCAGCAGGGCTGTGATGCCACACAGTCCACCCCCCCCCCCAAAGCAGCCATTTCCTCCAGGGGGACCGGTCCCTGTAGTCTGTAGATCAGTTGTAATTCTGAGAAAGCTCAAAGCCCCAGCTGGAGTTCAGCAGCCCTCCTTTCAACTCTCCTTTCTGTTTCCATTGTCCTTACTGGCATTTATATCTTTGGGTGATAGGAAAGAAAGGGGAACTCGCTGTTTCCTCTTCAGTCCCTTGCTATAGTAATGTGATCACAGCATCTTAGAGGTTTACAGTAACACCTGAGTTTGGTGGAGAGCCAGTCTGGTGTAGTGGTTAGGAGCTTCACATGCAGCTGCTGGTGTGACTTTGGGTCAGTCATAAGTTCTTTCGCAGCTGTTCTCTCAAGGACAGCTGTTGGGAGAGCTCTCTCAGCCCCACCTACCTCACACAGGGTGTCTGTTGTAGGGAGGGGAAGGGAAAGGGATTGTAAGCTGCTCTGAGACTCCTTCGGGTAGTGAAGGGTGGGGTATACATTCAATCTCTTCTTCATTTGTATAAATATAAAGGTATATCACCTAAGATGTGAATAGGACATGGAAACAAGCAATCCTACTTTAGATTTACAACTCAGTCTCTATATTTGTATTAGGATTGCCATTTCCCAGGTCCGGGCAGAGAAACCCCACCCCCAAACAGCAACATCACCAGGCAACTTCCCCAATGCAATGACATCATCAGGAAGTGACGACATCATATTAGGGATGTTGTGTGGCAATGTTCTGGTTTTTGGGCAAAACTCTATGATTTGAAGGCAATTTTACCATAGAGTTTTGCCCTCAAACCAGAGCACTGCCGCACAAAGTCCCCAGTCTGATGACATCACTTCTGCATGACATCATCACATCACCGAGCCCTGCCCCACTCCAGGAAGTCTCCCTCCCACCCCCTACCAGCACATCAACAAGACCTGGCAACCCTAATTTGTATGGAGGTTGCCAGCCCCCAGTTGCTGTCTCTCACCACCACCAGCATGGCATCACTTCTGGGGAAAACCCAGAAGTGACACTATTGCTCTAAGAAAACCATAGGGTTTCTGGTGATTTCTAGAAAGAACTGACATCACTTCCTGGGGAAAACTGAAACTCACACCACTGCCAACAGCTACCCCCATGTCCCTGTCCTGTCAGTCTCCCGCATGACAATGCTATTTGTATGGATAGCATGTCATTAATGATTTGGACTAGGGTTGCCAAGCTTCAGGTGGGGGCTGGAGATCTCCTGGAATCCCACAAATTTCCAAACTACAGAGATCAGTTCCCCTGGGGGGAAATGGCTGCTTTGGAAGATGGGCTCTGTGGCACTGCCTCCTGCTAAAGCCCCTGCCTTCCCCAAACCTTGCTGTCTCCAGGCCCCATCCCCCAAAACTCCAGGGATTTCCAAACCTGGACTTGGCAACCCTATTTCAGACATCCCTGCGAACAGGGCTCTTTTTGTAGAAAAAGCCCAGCAGGAACTCATTAGCATAATAGGCCACACCCCCATGTTACCAGAAGTGTGCTCATCCAGCCACACCCACCTTTTGCTTCTTATTCTGTTTACCTTGTTTGTTGTCAAAACCCAGGGCTTTTTTTGTAGCAGGAACGCCTTTGCATGTTAGGCCACACACCCCTAATGTAGCCAATTCTAATGAGTGTCTGCTGTTGGGTGTGGCCTATTATGCTAATGAGTTCCTGCTGGGCGTGGCCAACTCAGGAGCCAGCCGGAACTCCGTTCCTGTGCGTTCCTGCCCAAAAATAGCCCTGCCTGTGAAACAGATCATTATTGTTATCATTTTACAGATGAAGGACCAGAGCCTAATAAATACTGCTTCATCTCATGCATCCGCAGATGAGTTTGGATTTAATCTTAGGCCCTCTAGCTCTAAATCCTGCATTCTTCTGATTGGAATGCGATTTCCACACATACTTCAGAATATTAACAAAAGTTGATCTTCTGGTGTACCCCCCCCCCCCCCGCTCCTTCCAAGTAGAAAACAGCAGGACAAATCTGTTGGTATTTGGCGTGTAATGAAAGCACATGGACCTGTGTCTGATTGAAGGAAAATAATCTCTCCTCCTGCTCTCCGGTTTTAAAGCTTAACAGCAACTTACTCGGCTCTTCAGAAATAGGAAATGCGCTCCCACTTCCTTAGCTGTTCTTGTTTGTTGCCATAACAGAGTTCATGGATGATTTGTTGGGGCTGTTATGCAAGAGTGGGTTATCACCCAAAGAGCTAAGGAATGGGTGTAATTATATCCTGTTGCATTCTATAGCTTCACAGCAGCCGATCTGAAAGCATCTGAACATCAAGTGCTTCAATTATGTTTTTATCCCCCCCCCCCGTTGTATTATGCAGTGCCGTGGTCTCACACACGGTAATTTCCGTGGTCATCCAAGAAATTTGTGGGAGGCACTTCGTGTTGATTATTCCTGTTGCTACTGGCGAGTCACTTGTAAAAAAAAAAAACACGGTAGACTTTTATTATAGCTATTTGCAAATAGCACAATTCTGCCAGCAAATTACAGAGTGTGCTGTCTAATTTACTTTGGGACTTGCAGAACGGTGAAAGCGAGTTGTCGAGAATGCATTTTCTCCACTTTCAAGTCTGAATCTTGAGTTGTGACATTTCCAAAAACAGTTTCAGCTTGCATTAAAAAAAGGGGAAGCCTAAGCAAGTTACAAGTGAGGTAAAGATGAAAACATGCCCCTATCCGTCATGGCTTCAGGTGCACCTCCCTCGTGTGCTGGGAAAGTGTGCTATGCATGCGACTCCTGATATGTGTGGTGACATGTGGGGTCAGATCCCCTGGAATTACAACTGATCCCCACACTACAGAGATCAGTTCCCCTGTAGAAAAGTAGCTCCTTTGGAGGTTGGCCTCTATACAGGCCTGTAGCCAGGAATTTCTAAGTCAGGGGGCCTTTTAATTCCTCAGGGAGCACTGGAGCACTGGCTAATTCGATTAAACATAATTTAATTACTGGCTTCTCGGTGCCCCTGGGTGCAGTGGTGGCCTCCACCTGGCCGTCTGCCTGTGTCTTGAGCATCTGGTGCCTCCTTCCTGGTGCTCTCCTCCACCCACCCCAGCTGCTGGCCTGTCCACTCGCCTTCCCCCGATGCAGGAAAGACGCTCTGGAAGTTGCTGCTGGGATGAGGGGGAGGGCTGGGGTGAGGAGAGAAATCACCGGCTTCCCCCAGCTTGGAATGGGAGGAGTTGGCTGCTGGCCATGGGGACGAGGCTGGGAAGGGGCTCAGTCAGACCACTGCTTCTTGGACCATGGCAGGCCAGGGCACATAAAAAGAGTGCTGGCCTGGCTTCTTTCTCTCCCTCTGGATCTCCAGGCCCCCAGACACCTCCTTCGTCTCTGAACTGATATGGAGTCACGGCAAGTCATGGAGGTGGGGGTAGGGTTGCCAAATGTTACCTACCTTGCCGGCAGGGGACTCCTGCGCGGCTCCCGGTACACGCGCGCCGCATGCATGTCACAGGGAAGTTTTCCCTTGTATGGCCGTGGCCCCGCCCCCAGCATGCCCGGCGTCATAACGTCACTTCCCTGTGATGTGCATGCTGGGGCGGGGTTCCCCTCGGGGCCCGATTCCCCAGCGTCGGGGAACGGGCCTCTGGGGCAGAGGGATTTCCGCCCCCCGGGGGGATTTGGCAGCCCTAGGTGGGGGTGGGGAGCAATGACTGGCCCAGAGAAAGGAGGAAGGCAAGGAGAACTAGCAGCCCCAGTGGTGCAGGGGGAGTTTGTGGCAGCCGCTGCATCTTGCCAGAGAGTCAGGGGGCCTGGGCTGAAAGGAAGTTGTGGGGCCTTGGCAGGAAGTCAGGGGGCCAGGCCCCGAAATGCCCCACTGTCGCTACGGGCCTGCCTCTATATTATACCCTGCTGAGGTTTTTGCATACAAAAACTAGAAAACATGCACATCCCTGTTTGCACAAAATAGCCACCACGTGTATTGGAAGGACTGCATGGTCTCCCAGTATGCAATGTAGGAGCACCCGCTAATAACTTTAGAGGGCTATAGCCAAGTGTGAATTAACTACTATTCTAAGTAGACTGCCATTTCAGATCGTAATTATAGCCATTTCCCTAGAGGTGAGCAAGACTGCGGAAATGTGAACTTCCTTACCCCATCCAGGCAAAGTATCACTGATTTCAGAGAGGTAAACATATGTTTCATTCTCTCACACCAAAATGAATGGGACTTGGAAGCGTTTTGTGTTTGGTGGGATTCTGCCCATTGTTTGCTGGGTTACAGTCAAAAGAAAATGGCAAACTTGTGAAAATGACTTCTCTGTAATACTGCAGTTCTTAATTTTTTGTATTGCTTAAGTTCATCATTCATGTTCTCTATGGACAAAGGAGTCGATGAGCTTAATACAAGCAGGGGCAAGTTCTCTCTTAAGAATGATCTGGTAACTGTGAAGGGGGGGTGCTGGAGGGTTGACTAGGGTTGCCAACTCCAGCTTGAGAAATTCCTGGAGATCTTGGAGCTGGAACCTGGAGATGGTGGGGTTTGGGTAGAGTAGGGAACTCAGCAGAGTATAATGCCATAAAGTCTCGCCTCCAAAGCAGCCATATTCTCCAGGGCAACTGATCTCTTTTGTTTGTAATTCAATAGTAATTCTGGGATCTCTCCAGTCACCATCTTGAGGTTGGAAACTCAGGCTTGATTTCCATTGTCCTATCAGCCTCGTGCCCCTGTCAGGGCCTGGAACAAGTTCAGAACGGAGAGGGAATGGCTGCCATCTTCTGCCTCCTGTTCTCTCTGGCCTGCTCTGTACTCTGGACATGGAGTCGCACGTGCTGCTTTGTGATTGCGGCCAACCTCTCGTGAGGGTCTCTCCTCTCACAAGAGACTAGGAATAGTACTAACAAGTTCTCTTCACATCTATTCAGTTCATGTTTACAGAATTCTGTTTTTAACAGCCTATGACAGTACACATATTAGAGCTTTCCAATCTGGCTTCTTTGCTCTGAAGAAGAAGGAAGTTCTGGGGTTTTTTTTTTAAGGCAGTTCCCATACACTTACTTGAAGGTCAAAGTGATTATTATCTTGCACATAACTGAAGAATCAGGTAATTACATGAAAATGTCACCTGGAAGAAAGAGCACTTCTAATCAAACATCCTGGCCACAAATCTGCTGCTAGAGTTCTCCGCTACTAGAATAAAGTTTAGTATAAGGGCAACGGCAAGAGAAGGAGCAACCTCTCCAGTCACCACTTTTGTTTTCTCCCAAACATCAGAATTTATTTCAGTTCAAAAACTGAACTAAGTGGCTAGTCCCAAAATGCCCAATCTGTACAGCATTTCTTGGAGGTTTGATACAAGTTTTTTTTCATCCCAGTACAATCTGATTTCATACTGGAGGGGGAAACATATATTTTTATTTCAAAAACTCGTCACAAGGATTAGTAACACCTGGCTCAAATTATATAATTGCAGAGAGCCTCTGGACAAAGAGAGGGCTGGCAACTTGTCAGGGAATTCATCTGTGACACAAGGATTGCTAGACCTGCCGTGGGCAGTTGTGCTTTACCTGTGGTTTCCAAGCACATGTATCCGTGGGTTGGTTTGTGGCCAACGATTATCAAGAGTAACAGAAACGTTTGTCTGAAATTGATTTTATATTCTACTTAATACTCCTCTTGCCCTGGTGAGCTATTTACTATAGGTGAAAACAGCAGTGTCAGTCTCAGTCTACAAGTCTGGCACATGAATGCATACCCATGGTTTTCAAACTGTATTCTGGGAAATCCTGGGCTTCCTTTGAAGCTCGTCAGGAGTCTCAACAAGCAGATCAGCATTGATACAGAAGTGTCTGCGCAATTTAGCTTCCAGCACGCTACTGATTTTTGCTGGCAAATGTGCAGACACAGGAGAGCATTATGGATACATAAGACACATTCCAAGGACTAAATAGGCTGCTGGAAGTCTGTAATCGCATCTTCCATAATTGAATAATAGTTCAGGGCTTGCTGCTTTGTGATTTATGGCTATTTCCACACGGGTTATTTTCCCCGAGTTCAATGTCATGGGGAAGCTTTTTTTTTCCTGCTTCCCCACAGCACCATAGTGCATTTGTGCACCTTCTGGGCTTTCCCCAGCATTTCTCTGATCTTTTCCAAACTTGCTTTGCTGCAAAGTTTTGAGAAAGATCACAACAAAGCCTGGATGGCTGCCATTTGGGTAAGGAAGTTCACATTTCCGCAGTCTTGCTCACCTCTAGGGAAATGGCTATAATTACGATCTGAAATGGCAGTCTACTTAGAATAGTAGTTAATTCACACTTGGCTATAGCCCTCTAAAGTTATTAGCGGGTGCTCCTACATTGCATACTGGGAGACCATGCAGTCCTTCCAATACACGTGGTGGCTATTTTGTGCAAACAGGGATGTGCATGTTTTCTAGTTTTTGTATGCAAAAACCTCAGCAGGGTATAATATAGAGGCAGGCCCGTAGCGACAGTGGGGCATTTCGGGGCCTGGCCCCCTGACTTCCTGCCAAGGCCCCACAACTTCCTTTCAGCCCAGGCCCCCTGACTCTCTGGCAAGATGCAGCGGCTGCCACAAACTCCCCCTGCACCACTGGGGCTAATTTGTTGTCAACAAGTAAGTATTTCTGCTATGAAACAAGGTCTTTAAAACTTTGAGGAGAGAGGCTTTCTTTTCTGTTTCTGCCAAAATACTCAAGCATAGGTTGATACTTAAAGCATAGGCTTTATGTGGGGCTACCTTTGAAAACTGCTGGGAAACGTCAGTTGTTCCAAAATGCATCAGCCAGGTTGTTGTTGGGAGTTGGATAAAGGTATCGTCAAGCACCTGTACTAAAAGATCTGCACTGGTTACCCATCTGTTTCTGGACACAATTCAGGGAGCTGGAGGTTCTTACCTATATAGTCCTACATAGCTTGGGACATTAAAGACTGCCTCCACCCAGCTTCTTTTGAAGTCTTGTTCTCTGTGGCTGGCTGTAGGGGTGAGGCTGGTGACCAGGGGTTTTACTGTGTTGGCCCCTTGCCTGTGGAATGCTCTCCCCCCATGCCTACCTTACTGTCTTTTAGGCTTCAACATCCCTTTTTATCCAGGCTTTTAACAAAGGCATTTGTAATCTTTTAATAGTCTGCTTCCAAGTTCTAGCCCCCAAAATGATAAAAAGATAAAACCATTTTACTCACATCAATTTGGGCTGTTCAGTTTGTATTTCATGCTATTATGCCCTGGCTGGTTTTAATGGTGTCAGCCTGTTTTTTTATGGTTCTGTTTCAACTGCTTTGTTTTTCAGCAGGTGTGTTTTAATAGGTTTGTATTACTAACTTAGCTGTAAACCACCTTCAGCAGGTCTCTGAAGAACTTGCATATAAATTATCTAAATAAATAAATAAATAAAATATGGGTTGAATCCCATCTGTCCCTTCCCCTAAGAAGACTGCCCTGGCAGAATTTTATTTATTTATTTCTAGTCTGCCTTCCTCATGGTGGATTACACCGAGTGAGTCAGTACAATCCACAAAATGGGACATTCAATAAATAATACAAAAGGATTGTAGAAGTTTGAAACCAACCAGAAATCTAAAAGATAGAACTGAAACACAGCATAGGTATTAGTTTGACAAATTAAGTGTGGCCCAAATTACATAATAAGCCTCTACGAACAGTAAGCTATATACAGCAGTATAGACCGCAGTCCCTAATCATTTATCCAAGTAAATCATTTTATACAGTGTAAACGATTTCGTACAGTGCAACTCTTCGGCCTGTGCAAAAAAGCCCTCTTGAATAATTCAGTTTTGCATAGTTAGCAGAAAGCCAGGAAACTGGAAGCCTTCCTGACCTCCTTGGGCAGGAGAAAGAATGCATATATGCAGTAATGGATTTTGCCCATTTGCAGGTTGGCACCTGCAGTACAGAAAGCCCTGCTCAGCTGGGCAGAGCTGTCATGGACAAGCATAGGAGGAGAAGCAGTCCTGCAGATGAGAGAGACCAGGAAGGGCTTTACCTTTAAATTGAGCCAGGTAACAAATGGCCAGCCAACGGAGCATCTGCACAATGAGAGTAATATACCTGTTCTGTCTAACTCCCAGTAATAGCCAAACCACAGCATTCTGCACCATCTGGAGTTGTTCCTGAGGAAGGAGCCTTCCTTTAGCACAGGATGGGCACTGTGGTGGAGGTAGGGTTGCCAGGAGGTCTTCCGCCAATTGTTGCTCCACGTGGTGGTGGGAGAATTTTTAAAAATAAACGCTGTTAGTCTTTTCGCCGATACGTCACTTCCAGGCAGTTGGCAAAGTCGCACACCTCCTCCCATGCCCCACCTCCTACCTTCTCACTGGTTGCCGGGTTCAGCCTAGCAACCCTAGAGCACGGAGGCAGGCTCGCTGTGTCGGGAGGAAGATCCAGGTGGTCAGCTGCGTTGGTCTGAAGCAGCAGGACAAATTTAGAGCCCAGTGGCACTTTTAAGACCAACAAAGGTTTATTCAAGGTGTGAGCTTTCGTGTGCAAGGCGCGCTTTTTCGAATACACTGGAGTGGTAAGTAAGGTTCAAACGTATAGACAGGGACTTAACCAGGGCTATTTTGGGGCAGGAACGCACAGGAATGGAGTTCCGGCTGGCCTCCAAGTTGGCCACGCCCAGCAGGAACTCATTAGCATAATAGGCCACACCCAACAGCAGAAACTCATTAGGATTGGCTACACTAGGGGTGTGTGGCCTAACATGCAAAGGAGTTCCTGCTACAAAAAAGCCCTAGGTTTTGACAACAAACAAGGTAAACAGAATAAGAAGCAAAAGGTGGGTGTGGCTGGATGAGCACACTTCTGGTAACATGGGGGTGTGGCCTAATATGCCAATGCGATGTGCTGTCAGGGGTGTGGCCTAATATGCTAATGAGTTTCTGCTGTTGGGTGTGGCCTATTATGCTAATGAGTTCCTGCTGGGCTTTTTCTACAAAAAAGGTCCTGGACTTAACAGCAAATTAACTGTACCATGATAATATTTAAGGTATGCAAAGTCAGAACTAAATAACAAGCTAAGGTTCTAAGGTCAAAATAGCAGATAAATTTCTCAAGGTGTCTTTTCTAATTGTGGGAAGCACTTATCAATTGTTTGATGAAGGCTTCCTCCCATAGTGGAAGGAAGTTGTAGGACTCAGCTGTATGTATGTCAGTACTCTAAAGGAGGCAAAGTTGTACTTTTTGAGTAGAAGTGTGTGTTTCTGGGTGCCTGTGTGTGAAAATATTCCTGCCACATATTTTGATCTTGGCCTGGTATCAGATATGGGCTAGCGAAAAGCTGGTATAATAGGTCTGAAACGTGTAGCCCAAGGTAGCCTATTTAATCTGCAGTAGTAGATAGAAGGAGGTAGATTACTTTTTCATTGCCATGATATTGCTTAAGAGGCTCCAGCAGTTTCTCCACTGAGCTTTTGTTAGATCCGCTGCATTTTCCTTTACATATCATGATGACTTTGGCCACAGTAAATTATAGTCGGCTCACAGCTGTGTGAAATAGAACATTGAAATGGAAATAATCTGTAACTGGAAAAATAGTTTGCTGGAAAAAGTAAAGGTTGTCAGTTTCTGGGCTTTTGTGAGAAAGCAAAAAAATACACATATTGAAGGGAATGGAAGAATTGGGCTTCATGCTGAGATCGCTTGTAGAGTGGTAAAATAAGGCTTCAGGTACCCTTGCTAACTTAACCCAGAAGTTACAGTGATAGGTAGATGGAAGCGTAGGTACTTTTCACTGTTGTTGTTTTTTAATCTCTCTGACTAATCAGTTCAGACCAGAGAGTGCCACAAAGCAGAAAGTACATGGAAGAAAGCTCTTGGTAAAGCCAGGGACTCCAACTATGTATCAAGAGATGGGAGAAAACACCAAGCCTTGACAAACACAAACTAGATCCACTAGCTAATTGACCAAGAGCCACTTTCGCACTGTCATTTTTGTCACTCCTTTGTCCCTATTGCTTCAGGGATTTCCCCACCCGCAATGAGTTTTCCTCTCTCTAGTAGTCCCAGAGGGAGCAAAACACATGTGGAAAAGGAGGGGGGGAGACCCAAAGCAATAGGGAAAAATGAGTGACAAAAATGACAGTGCGTAAAGATGCTGTTTCGTATCTTTATTGTTTCCAAAATAAGAACTCTTAACAAGCTTTCTTTCTTTCTTTCTTTCTTTCTTTCTTTCTTTCTTTCTTTCTTTCTTTCTTTCTTTCTTTCTTTCTTTCTTTCTCTCTCTCTCTCTCTCTCTCTCTCTCTCTCTCTCTCTCTCTCTCTCTTTCTCTCTCTCTCTCTTTCTCTCTTTCTCTCTTTCTCTCTCTTTCTGTCTCTCTCTCTCCAAAGGAGGCTGTGTCAAGCCCAGCTTCTGCCAATGGGAGCAATGCAACAAACAAACAAACACCCAGCTGCAAATAGGGTTACCAACCCCCCAGTGGGGCCTGGAGTTCTCCTAGAATTACAAGTCATCTCCACATCACAGAGATCACTTCCCCTGGGGGAAAAAATGGCATCCTCAGAGGGTAGACGCTATGATACAGAGTCTTGGAAAAGCTGAAGTCTCTCCCCAGGCGCCATCCCTAAATTTCCTAATCCAGAGCTGAGCTGGCAACCCTAGCACCAAAGCAAGGCCCTTTATGGGTCAGTCCTGAAAGTCAGCTGGACCTAGAAGGGGTTAATCACATTGCATGGTCTGCACTGGTTTACTGCTTTGCAGAAGTTTTTACTGATCTTTGTAGTCCCTACCTTTGTCCAGAGTCTGGTGGTGGTGGTGCACAGACTGAGTCCCTGCCTGGCACTGCTCAGGCCACTAGATCAGATGCAATGCCCCTGTGCCTCAGCCTCCAAGAAGCAAGTGACCAGAGAGTTACAGCTAGATAGGCAGAGACTAAGCATCTTCCTGTTTACTCTTCTGTCACTAAAGCCTTTGAAGTGTAGATTGCTACTCTTAGGAGAAACAACTTCCTTCCATCTCCTTGCTCTGTTTCTGCATCCATCACCAGTTAGACAGAATAGAATCTGTATGTATTGTCTAAATAAATCAATTCTTATTTTTTAAAAAATAGATACCGTAAGTGGTTCTGTGTAACTTTGTAGTCTTACAAAATACACTGTTCAAAAAGAGCTCTGTTTAGCAAGGGACCTGGCTTAACATACCAGTGCTCCCATCATGGAATAGGTTAAATAGGATCTGAATTTGCTGAGATGGAGAGGGGGAAATATCTTGGGGTTGTACTGGATGAAAGTATCAGTGAAAATGTCAACCCAGTATGGTGAAGTGGTGAAAAAGGCACACTTTATGTTAGGGATTATTAGGAAAGGGACTGAGAATAAAACAGCCAGTATTGTAATGCCCCTGTATAGATCTATGGTGTGGCCTCATTTGGAATATTGTGTACAGTTGTGTACAGTTATTTCAAAAAGGACATTACAGAGCTGGGAAAAGTATAGAGGAGGGTGACTTAGATTTGTGCTGGTGCAATGGAAAGAGGTATGTTCATTAACCATGCAAATGTTTCAGACCTTTAAGGTGGATAATGTTTTAACAATAAGTGATTAGCATAGCAAAGAGACAAAATTCTAGGGTTGCCAACAAGCCTGGAGAAAAAAAAACATTATGTGCCTTTAACAGAGGTTTAATGCATGGAAAAGGGCAACTGGAGCTTTTCATGGCATAGAGGTGAATAACAGCACCTGATAAATAGCATCCCATTAAGCCCCTAGTAAAGGGACAGGAACAATTGGCAACCCGAAAGAAAATAGAGAAGACAGCAGAATGGAGACATTTAAATGAGAAGAGGAACTTAAAATACAATATCGGATCTCATGTCATTAATCAGCAGCAGTATCTATGAGAAGTGAAAGAACACTCTCAAGAATATGTTGCTTTTTTGCCGCTTCATCTAAGAGGTGCTAATTTTGCCCCCTCCCACTGAAATTTTCCCTTCCTCTTCCAGTTATTTAGAGTTATATCTATTGGGATATTTAGATAATATAGGCTGCGGTCACACGGAGCATTAGGCACGCTAGAGGTACGGAAGATAGGCGGATTTTCCGGGTGTGATCTCACCACCACATCTGGGAAGTGTCGAACTCCCGTGGGGAACCCGAGGCTTCCCGCGAAGATGCGCGGTAAAAAACTAGTACCTCGGAGGTACTAGTTTCCTGAAACTGCGGGGCAAGGGCAGGCGTCTGATCGCGTTTCCGGTGGTAGTTCCGGCGCCCGCCCATGTCCCCTCGCAAAAAGTCCCCCCCCCAAAGTCTCCACGGATGCGCACAAGCACCCAAGGGAGCATGCGCACATTTGAGTTTTAAAAAAACCCCAACCCCGTTTGCCCCGCGCCCCGCTTCTTTGCCGCGCCGCAGGACTGTGGAGTGATCGGCACCTCCCCCCTACCACGGGACCTCCACGGGACCTCCATGGTAGGTCTGCTCGTGCAACCACTCGGTTTTTAGCCCCGGGGCAAACAGCCACGCTCCCCCCCGCATTTTCCTGCCCGAGTGTCCGCAGCCATAGTAGAGTTTGTCCGGTCATAGAAGTGTGATACTGAGTGCAGGAAATAAATCTCCCAAGAAGTATATTGCAAAAAAAGGTAAACTTACATTTATTCAAGTAGATCCAGTTTACATTCCAGTTGCGTTCAGAAGAAGAGAAAGAAGCCTAAACTAAAGAGTGCTTTCCCTATTACAAATGGCCAGCTAATGTGGCTTTATGTGTGTGGGAGTGGGAATGCTTTCTATCTACAGGAGAGACCTGCAGAGACATGTGTCACCATGGAAGGCCATGTGAAAAGAGTGAGAGGACAAAGCGGGAGGGGGGGTTGTCAGAGGGCAGTTCCCAGGTGAAGACAAAGAGAGGCATCCCATTCAAGGAGATAACACCTATACACACTTAGGGCGATTTCTCACTAGACCTGCCTCGCAGCACAGCTGCCGTTTACCCCGACACAAACGTGTCAATTTCACACCCGAAGCTCCGGGGCTGCATTTTGATCCCTAGCCCTGCCTCGGAGCACAGCTGCCGTTTACCCCGACACAAACGTGTCAATTTCACACCCGAAGCTCCGGGGCTGCATTTTGACTCAGGGCTTCGCCCGATTTCCTCCGCAGTTTTGTGATCCTGGTTTTTGAGGATCATGAAACTGCAGAGGAAATCGGGGGCGAAGCCCCGAGTCAAATGCAGCCCCGCAGCCTCGGGTGTGAAATTGACATGTTTGTGTCGGGGCAAACGGCGCTGTGCTGCGAGGCAGCTCTAGTGAGAAATCGCCCTTAGAGTGATATAGCTCTCCCCAATGTCCAGGCATGCTGAGTCACTCACTCCGAGAGGTTCTCTGGTACTAAAATAATACTGAAGACAGCTCACAGTTTTAAAAATTGAGACATAATATTTTATCACAGTACAAACATTCAAAAGATCTAGACAACACCCAGTGGTTTAAACGCACTCATAAATCAGCGCTGAAAACAGCAGTCAATAAACTAATTTAGCAGATTATGTTACAAACAACAGTATCAGTTTCGCAGCAGTATAAAGCCAACAGCATCCAATCAGGGAATAAAAGATCAAATGGCCTCCAGAACAAGATGGTTTTGATAAGACTCTGGAAGGTCAAAAGCACGGGGTCATGACAAGAAATGAACATATGCAGCTACGTTATATTAGCCCTCTACCCACAACACTGGACTGGGCATGGGCATGCTGGTTCTAATCCCTGTTAATGTGTGTCACCAGCACATGAGCACAGAGACTACAAATGAAGGCAATGTACATGCATAGGATCTCTCACTGTCATCCGGATAGGACACAGGAAGGGGAGGGGGAAGGGGGAATGATGTTGTACCACTATGTCCAGCAAATAACCCGGTGACATCACAACATCAGCATGACACTCTTGGATTTCCCCAAAACTCTGTGGTCTTACCATAGAGTTTGGGTAAATCCAAGAGTATTATGCCAATTCAGTGACATAATTTCCACCTATTCATCAAAAGTGAAATCGCTCCATTGGCCTTATTCCAATTTTCCTGCTCATTTGCCCCCGGTGTCCTGCTAAGTGGTAGCAGTGGGCAGGACAGATGGAGAACAGGAGGTATCCTGCTGTATCAGGAGAGCTAGTACGCTTCGATCAGGAAACAAGGGGCTCACCTTTTCTATGAGCATAGTCACTATGGTGAACAGCCATGTTGCTGATATTTGGATCTGTCCATTTCAGCACTAAATGACTTAGGTTTGCATCAGATTTTTGTAAAACTGCTCATGCATAAAAAACACTGCCAATCCAAACAGATCGGCAGCCATTAACATCACGAAAGATAACTGAGATGAAGCCAGACAGCTGGATTTAAAAAACCAGTATTTATTTACGGCTGATTTATATGATTTCTGATTTAACTGTTTATTTAAACTGCTGGCTACTGAGTGGAGCTGTGGTGCAGCAAGGATGCGAGGGGGGATTAGCATTGGGCTGTGTAAGCATGCATGTGCATTAAAAGCTGATTGTGCCATTCTGAACTGTTAGGAAGAATTATGTTGAAGCAACCAGATGAACTGCCACGAACAGACTGATGAACAGATGGATAGTCTGTTGAAAAACTGGCTGCTTCATTGTTACTGGTGAACAGGAGATGAGATGAAATGGTGGGGGGTGTTGAAGCATCCCTGCTCATGAGTGGTGGCTGTGCGTTGGCAGGGAGCAGGAGCTAGGATGCTTATGCATGGTAGCTTAGTGTGTGTGACTAGCCCAAGGTCACACAGCAAGCTTCCATGCCAAGTGGGGATTTGAACCTGGGCCTCCGAAATCCTAGTCCAACACTCTAACCACTATATCACACTGGCTCTGTAAATAAAAATTGACTGGATATGCTGGGGATTGAACCTGGGACATTCAGCATGGAAAGCAGATGCTCCATCAGTGAGTCTGTACCCCCCCTCCCCATGAATCTCACTGAGAAAAGCCCTGTTCCATGTACTCATCAACCTAGGCTCTGTAATTGGGGGCATGTTGAGCAGGACCCCCAGCAGCTGCTCTTAAATCACAGGCAAGTTCATAATATGGGTGAAGATTTTCATTCAAGTAGCTGGTCTTAAGCCATTTAAGATTTTAAAGTTCAGTACCAGCACTTTGAATTGGGTCAGGAATAGACAAGTATTCAGTGTAATTGGTATGCTATAGTACTGGCATTACATCATGTCTGTGATGGGTCCCAGTAAGAATCCTTGCAGCTACATTTTGGACCAGCTGACGTTTATAGATATTCTTCAAAAACAGCCCTATGAATGCATTGCAGTAACGAATTCTGGATGTTATAAACACCCTTTTCAATTGTTAAAATCCAACCATGCATTAAGGGGGGGATCACACTCCATGTGGTCCCCTTGGCAAGTGTGGTCACGATTTTGTGCATACTTTGCACGTATTTTCCTGCTTTGGTACATGCAATAATAAACCCCAGATTTTTTAGGGTACACATTAGGACATACCGAACTGGAAAACACATGCATTTCGATATTCACACAATACGGCAACTGCACATACTGGGAGGATCGTTGGTAGCAATTACATGATGTTGGAACAGAAACATTGTAAAGACTGAAAAGTGCTGTGGGCTTGTATGATTCAGCCCTTTTCAGGAACAGTACAGTTGCCAACTCTGGGCAAATTACAGGCGATCTGCGGGTAGAGACTGGGGAGGGTGGAGTTTGGGGAAGGGAGGGAGCTTGGCAGGGATGTGATGCCATAGACTTTGTTCCCTGAAGCTACCACAGTCCCCAGGGGAACTCATCCCTGTAGTCGGGAAGTTATAATTCCAGGGGATCTATAGGCCCCGCCTGGAGGTTGGCAACTCTAACAGACATAGCTGGAGAAACAGCCTAAAATCCAAGATGCCTCTATAATCAGCTTCTTAAGTGACAGTGCTGGGTCTAGGAGAACAACCATCCAGACTCAAAAGCTGGTCCTTCAGCAGCCCCTGGCCACCAGCATGGGAATGGGGGAGGGGTTAGAGCTGCTGGCTCCAGGTTGGGAAACTCCTGGAGATTTGGGGAGGGAGCCTGGGGAGGACGGGGACCCCAGAGGGGTGTAACAACACCAAGTCCATCCTTCAAAGCTTCCGTTTTCTCAAGAGGAACTGATCTCTGCAGTCTGGAGACCAGCTGTAATTCCGGGGGCTCCCCAGGTCCCACCTGGAGGCAGCCGGGCATCCCTGTTTAGCGGTAGTGCAGCCCCATCCAGAAATGGCCTCTTGCCCTAGTCATGGATACGTTGTGGTCCTGAGGGCATTTCAGTTTTTAATCTGTAAAAGGAGCATTGTTGAATCCATAGCTGGTCCTTCGGAGGATCAGTAAGACTAGAATGTACTGAAATCAGTAAGGTTTAAACCAGTTTAACTATGGCTTGTTTATAACACATTTTGCTATGGAAATAGGGTTAATAAGAACAGCCCGTATCGTCTCGCTCTTCCTTTGTTCCGTTCACAAGCATTTGCTCAGTGATTCAACAACTAGATAATTTGTATTTTTAAATGCCTTCCTTATTTGTTTTATGATCCTAGAATAACTTTGCTGCAAGTTCCTAGTCAGATTTAATTGAGGTGAAAGTACATTGTGCATTTCCAGTTATGCAATGTTCACAAATTTAAGGTTTAAACCTTAAGAAATAAAAGTTGCTAAAAGCTGTACAGTCTAAAAAAAGTCATGGGCCAGTTAAAATCTCCCATTCAGCAGCTGCTCTCACTGCTTCCCTCCCGACCAGCAGCCTCGGGCTCCCTCTGCCGCCCCCGGGGAGGAGAGGTGGACTGAGAGATGAGGGGGCAGGGCAAATTCAGGAGGGAGCATTGCCCCAAGGGGCCCCCCAATGGCTATGGATCTGTGAAGGGCTTTAAAGGTCATAATCAGCACCTTGATTTGAACTTGGAAACAAACTGGCTGCCAATGCAGCTGTTTCAAAATGGACACTATGTGTTCCCGGCAGCCAGCACCTGGCCGCAGTCAGGCTGCTGCATTCTAGACCAGTTGTCGTTTCTGGGTTGTCTTCAAGAGCAGCCCCACATAGAGCATGTTTCAGTAATTCAGCCATGAGGTCACAGAAGCGTGGATCAGCATGGCCAGATCAGCTGAATCTAGGCAATGAGCAAGTTGGCAAGTTGCAACTGATAGAAGGCTACTGGAAACTTGGTCCAAATGTCAACTACATGGCATCATAACAGGGTTACCAGCAACTCATAATTGGTAGAAGTGTGGGATCCTAAGAATTTAATGACTTGCAAAAAGCTATGAAGTCACATTGTCTTGAACCAGGGACTTGCCTGCTGGCATTACCAACTTAAAGGTGGGGTCTGGAGTTCTTTCAGAATGACAGAAATCAGTTCCCAAAGGGGAGTTTGTCCACTACAGCAGCTCTCAGTTGTTCAAGCATCCCTTGCATTACTCAGGCATACAAATTATGTAGGGCACCTACAAGTGATGCATATTAATGCTATCTGAATAAATTTAGTCAGTCACTGAACTTGGGTTCTGTTTTCACAGTTTCTTTCTTTCTTTCTTTCTTTCTTTCTTTCTTTCTTTCTTTCTTTCTTTCTTTCTTTCTTTCTTTCTTTCTTTCTTTCTTTCTTTCTTTCTTTCTTATAATTCCAGGGGATCTATAGGCCCCGCCTGGAGGTTGGCAACTCTAACAGACATAGCTGGAGAAACAGCCTAAAATCCAAGATGCCTCTATAATCAGCTTCTTAAGTGACAGTGCTGGGTCTAGGAGAACAACCATCCAGACTCAAAAGCTGGTCCTTCAGCAGCCCCTGGCCACCAGCATGGGAATGGGGGGGGGGGGTTTAGAGCTTCTGGCTCCAGGTTGGGAAACTCCTGGAGATTTGGGGAGGGAGCCTGGGGAGGACAGGGACCTCAGAGGGGTGTAACAACACCAAGCCCATCCTTCAAAGCTTCCATTTTCTCAAGAGGGACTGATCTCTGCAGTCTGGAGACCAGCTGTAATTCCAGGGGCTACCCAGGTCCCACCTGGAGGCAGCCAGGCATCCCTGTTCAGCGGTAGTGCAGCCCCATCCAGAAATGGCCTCTTGCCCTAGTCATGGATACGTTGTGGTCCTGAGGGCATTTCAGTTTTTAATCTGTAAAAGGAGCATTGTTGAATCCATAGCTGGTCCTTCGGAGGATCAGTAAGACTAGAATGTACTGAAATCAGTAAGGTTTAAACCAGTTTAACTATGGCTTGTTTATAACACATTTTGCTATGGAAATAGGGTTAATAAGAACAGCCCGTATCGTCTCGCTCTTCCTTTGTTCCGTTCACAAGCATTTGCTCAGTGATTCAACAACTAGATAATTTGTATTTTTAAATGCCTTCCTTATTTGTTTTATGATCCTAGAATAACTTTGCTGCAAGTTCCTAGTCAGATTTAATTGAGGTGAAAGTACATTGTGCATTTCCAGTTATGCAATGTTCACAAATTTAAGGTTTAAACCTTAAGAAATAAAAGTCGCTAAAAGCTATACAGTCTAAAAAAAGTCATGGGCCAGTTAAAATCTCCCATTCAGCAGCCGCTCTCACTGCTTCCCTCCCGACCAGCAGCCTCGGGCTCCCTCTGCCGCCCCCGGGGAGGAGAGGTGGACTGAGAGATGAGGGGGCAGGGCAAATTCAGGAGGGAGCATTGCCCCAAGGGGCCCCCCAATGGCTATGGATCTGTGAAGGGCTTTAAAGGTCATAATCAGCACCTTGATTTGAACTTGGAAACAAACTGGCTGCCAATGCAGCTGTTTCAAAATGGACACTATGTGTTCCCGGCAGCCAGCACCTGGCCGCAGTCAGGCTGCTGCATTCTAGACCAGTTGTCGTTTCTGGGTTGTCTTCAAGAGCAGCCCCACATAGAGCATGTTTCAGTAATTCAGCCATGAGGTCACAGAAGCGTGGATCAGCATGGCCAGATCAGCTGAATCTAGGCAATGAGCAAGTTGGCAAGTTGCAGCTGATAGAAGGCTACTGGAAACTTGGTCCAAATGTCAACTACATGGCATCATAACAGGGTTACCAGCAACTCATAATTGGTAGAAGTGTGGGATCCTAAGAATTTAATGACTTGCAAAAAGCTATGAAGTCACATTGTCTTGAACCAGGGACTTGCCTGCTGGCATTACCAACTTAAAGGTGGGGTCTGGAGTTCTTTCAGAATGACAGAAATCAGTTCCCAAAGGGGAGTTTGTCCACTACAGCAGCTCTCAGTTGTTCAAGCATCCCTTGCATTACTCAGGCATACAAATTATGTAGGGCACCTACAAGTGATGCATATTAATGCTATCTGAATAAATTTAGTCAGTCACTGAACTTGGGTTCTGTTTTCACAGTTTCTTTCTTTCTTTCTTTCTTTCTTTCTTTCTTTCTTTCTTTCTTTCTTTCTTTCTTGTCTGGGTAAAGTGCCAGATTCTCATTTGGAATAGCATTTGAACTGAGCGACCTTGCTGATACCTTTAAGGACTGGAAAGCCATTATTCCAGGGCATTCAAAGGTCTGTATCAGTACTATTCCAAATTACATTTAGTGGCATTTTTAAGCAACTGCAAGAAGTGTTTGCAATAACTAGTAAGGGAACAGGGGAACAGTAAGAGAAGCCATGTTGGATCAGGCCAATAGCCCATCCAGTCCAACACTCTATGTTGGCAGAGTTTAAATATGCAAAGGAAGTGGAACACTGTTTAGAGAAAAAATAAGTAGGTTTATTAAAGAAGAACAATCTGTTATAGAGCATAGAAAAGAGAAAACCTTAACTGTCTAACCTAACTGCTGAAGCAGGAACAACAGCAAGAAGCTCTGCAGGAGCAGGAAGTCTCCAGAAGAGCCAATCAGGAGACAGCAAGAACATAATTTGAAATTGTGGGCAGTCCCTAATCTAACTATGCTAACTACCAGTCCTTCAGCTGTCCCCCTGTAGGGTGATCTTCAGATCTTCTTCATAAGGCTGCACTGTAGACCTTGCATATTCCAACAACATAGTGGCCAAAACCCAGGTGCTATCAGGGGTTCCACCAGTGGGGCCAGAACTCCAGGAGCTCTCCCACTGTTGCCTGCAAGCACCAAGAATACAGAATATCACTGCCCCAGAAATAAGAACATAAGAGAAGCCATGCCAGGTGCCATCAGGGGGTCCACCAGCAGGACTAGAACTCCAGAAGCCCTCCCACTGTTGCCCCCCACCCAGTACCAAGAACAGAGCATCACTGCCCCATACCCATTATAAAACTGGGGGTCTCATGTAGGCAGCACACCATACAAGAACTCCCCACATTTAATACCTTTTTGTTAGAAGCAGCCTACTTTATCATCAGAGTACCCCAGAACTCTTTTTCAGGTCTCATGTTGAGTCCCAGAACAGGAAAGGGGCTGTGGCTCAGTTGGAGAGCATCTGCCTGGCATGCAGAAGGTCTCAGGTTCAATCCCTGGCATCTCCAGCTAAAAGGACACAGCAGTAAGTGATGTGAAAGATCTCTGCCTGAGAGCCTGGAGAGCAGCTACCAGCCTGAGTAGACAACACTGACCTTGATGGCAGCTTCATGTGTGTTCAGGGGCAGCGGGAGGCAGGAGAGAAAGAAAATAAAAGCTACCAAAAGAAAGAAGAAGAAGAAGAAGAAGAAGAGATTGGATTTATACCCCATCCTTCACTACCCAAAGGTGTCTCAGAGCGGCTTACAAACTCCTTTCCCTTCCCCTCCCCACAACAGACACCCTGTGAGGTAGGTGGGGCTGAGAGAGCTCTGACAGAAACTGCTCTTTTTCAGGAACAGCTCTTATCAGAACTACGGCTTGCCCAAGGTCATCCAGCCAGGTGCAAGTGGAGGAGTGGGGAATCAAACCCGGTTCTCCCAGATTAGAGTCCACGCACTTAACCACTACACCAAACTGGCTGAAAATAAATAGTCTAATTTGAGATCTAGTCTACACCCAGAGAAATGTGACTGAATTCTTCAAATCTGGGTGAGAATAGTTTTTCATAGATTCATGGAGCAATACTTGATCAATACAAACCACTGTGTTAGATGGATCAACAGCCACTTTTTACGGTTTGTGAAAAAAGACTCATAAACTGCTGAAGTGCTACTGTTTTCAAAACATTAACATTCATGCTTTTCTTCTTCGCCAATACATTTCTATCTGAAGTTTTCATTTGGATTTTTATTTTTTTTTCTTTTGCAGTTTTTTAAAATACACAGCGGAGCAGAGCAATTTCCCTTTCCCAAAAAGTGTCATCAGATTGGTTTTTGGTATGGTTGAGAAAACTTCTGGCTCTTCTAACTTCAGGGAGATTGGATAATGTAATCAGCTGAATAAAATATGCCAAAATTTGTCAAAGTTCAGTTGCAACGGACAGGGCAGAACTGCCTGTGAGCAACTCGGCTGGGGGCCTTGGCTTCCATGGAGATGAAATCTGAATCTTGAGATATATGGGAGGTTTTCTTCCCCCATAAAAAGTCAACAGAACAATCCAAAGCAGAATTACACCCTCCTAAGTGCACTGGAAGAAAGTGACTGTTTAGGATTGCACTGCAAAGGTGTTATTATAGAGAACTGTCATCACTCATATTATGCACTCTCTCTCTCTCTTTTTTTGTCTGTATGCAGGCAGGGTGTACAGGTTTTTGACGTTTGTCCTAATATCGAACTTGCAAGTTATATAACTTCTGTGGAAGAAGTAACTTTCCCCTGATTAGTTTAAAGCCATTTATTTTTAGCTGTAGTGCAAACCTTCTTGTGAGCTAGTTGATTGAACAGCTGCAGAATTTAAAAAAAAGCAGTCAATAATCACAGGGAAGTTATAGGAAGTATATAGCTAAAATGGATCAATATGCTGTGTTTCCCCCCTCTCTGCTCATTTTCTAAATAAGATATAATCAGTCTGTCTAATCAAATATGTCCACTTGTGGCACTAACTAAGTTCTGCATGGCTTTTAATCATTTTGTCAGTACTGGTGCATGCCTGGAGACTCTCCGGATGAATTGTGCCTTCATTTTGGAAAAAGAATATTTTCCATTTCTCTTCAAAGGATTAACCAGGACTGCTTTTTGCAGTGAGTTGCAGAGCCCTTGCTCATTATTCCTCTATAGAATCTGGTTGATTCAAATGGGATCCTCTTCAAAGCAGAGACATTCTGCAGCTCACAATGTGCCGTTATGTAAGGCTCAGTTAATTCTTTGTCCTCACTTTGCCTTGAGCGGCTGACTGGTGAAGTTCCTTGGAGTTAGTTCCATGTGGTGTGATGTATTGTTGTTAGACAACTGTGAGCTCCTTTGCCCATTCTTTGAGCTGTCAAGATCCTGTCTTTGGAATTTTTTTTGCTCCAAGAGATTCCATTGTGCTTCCATTGCTGCTCAAGGTTTCGCAAACCCAGTTGTGCATATGGTGTTTACATATGGCCAAAGAAAACTCCTCTATTGTTAGCACTCCAGACTTGACAGGCCCCTTTGTATAACAAAGTCTGGAACATCACATTGTCTTGGGTCAATTGTTGTGTTTTGTAGGTGAAATTCTGATTGGATTCTTGCAAAGTGTGAAATTCAATTCTGCTTGGTTTCAGAATGCAATGCATTTTTCTTTTCTCTTGCTTCAGTTTTTAAACTGGGGTTCTCCCCCTCCCACGTTTCAGCCAATTTAATCTACTTGTGCTGGAAGACCAGTTTGAAAAATGGATTTCTCTTTCTCTTTGAACTGCAGGCATGAAATGTTTCGCTGCATTCTTTCTGGAAATAATACCAATTGATTTTGATTCACTGGAGCTGGGTGTGTAAACTGAACTTTCTTGGTAATATTTTTCCAGTGACATGAAACTATACAACTGACCTGCCTTCTCTGGGTGGGCAAGAAGGAAAAACACAAAGCTAAACCCTCCTGTGAACTGTATAGCAGTTTGGTATTAAACCCTGTGTTTTAAAGTTGTGTGAAACGTGAGTACTCTGAATGTATATTGCTGCACTTATTCCAGTTAGCCGAGGAGTTACTCTATACTGCATGGCAAGCATGACTGATTTGTGTATACCAGTGGTACAACAGTACTTCACACAGTAATTTAGGTATTCACTCATGTATACACATCTTGGAATCTCCAAATACAGCTAGAGTGGGTTCTCACTGGACCAGAATTGCTAGACATCAAACTATGCATATACATGTGTATATTGTCCTATTTGTACCGGTACATGCTGCTGTGGGAAATATCTGCATACATGGTATAGTTGTTAAAGTAGGCCTGGGGTAACTCAGGTTTGAAACCTGGATCTCTCAGATCCTAGTCTTCTACTTTAACCACTGTACCACACTGTCTCTCAGCTTTCCTCCTGTAGCCTTTCCCTAGGAAAAGGCTGGCCAAGTTGTAAAAGGTGTGTGTAGTAGCAAGTCACTCAGGTGAGTTGTGTGGTGGCCACTGCCCAGACTAGGCCAGGTCACTCAAGTTGTGTGGAAGCTGCTGCTGGGCCCAGTTGGGTTATATGGCATTATGTTGTCTGGTAGCCCCTAATGGACCAGGGTGTGCAAATTACATGGTAACAAGTTGCCAGGTGGTTGTTGCTGAGTTTGGCCATGATGAGTCATCCCTCTAGGTCAGGAAGAGGTAACAAGTTGCCAGGTGGTTGTTGCTGGGTTTGGCCATGATGAGTCATCTCTCCAGGTCTGGGAAAAGGGTTGCAGGAGTGGAATGGCAGGCCAAAATAGTCCTGGAAAGGGTTCTCCCCCTTGCCTTTTACTGACAAAAATCAAGGTTTGAAGGCTGGCAATACTGTGGTTGCCTAGCAACCCCCACAGTGGCCAATGAGATCTCAGAGAACATTCATTTCTAAAGGCACAGGTACTGTTTCTATTATTTTGGGCAGTATTATCCGTGTGTGTGTGTGTGTGTGTGTGTGTGTTTAGATTTCAAATTTTCCTCCAAACTTGGCTCCATAGATAAAGCCATATTGAGAATTAGATACATTGATCAACATATCACAGCTAATTAGATCTTGATCTATCTCAGTCAGTAAAAATACTAACTCACAATATAACACATTGTAGATTAGTGTTAAATTGTGAGAGCTGGAGGAGGGGATAGATCCCTCAACTCATGAAGCTGGGGGGGGGGGGGAAACCAGTGAAACAGGTGTAAAAGCAGATTTATAAGTTCATCAACACACATCCAAGTTAACAGGGTCAATCCTTAACCTTTTTTTCTGTGAGAATCCTTGGGCACCCTCTTATCCATCAATGCCACATCCAGTCATGGGGAGCAGGAAGTCTGGAACAAGGCAGAAATGTAAGCTGTGATAGCTGCTGCATGAATAGAAGAAAATGAGAGAAAAGAGAAAAAATGCTAAAGTGTCATGGATGCTGCAAGTGAGCTGCTGTTTGCCTACAGAACAGCCACACATGGTTCATGTGCCACAGTTTGTGCAGGTGTTACAGCTGTGGGACAAAGGAAATATGAATGTGTACCGTGGGAAGCAATGACTCCCTTCAAAATTATTGTCCATCAAAGTTTAACAGGATACAAGGTCTTTTATTGTCCATCTTCAGCCTCAGAATAACAGACTGAGCACCTTCGCTTAATCTTGTGTTTATTTTCCAGAAGTAAGTTACTTGTTAATGCTTGATAAAGCAAGTCTAAGGGCCAAAATGCATGTTTATGTTTGACACTTGTCAGAACGTTAAGTGCCGACCCAGGTCATAGCCAAATTTAGTTGCCCCGCACGGCTCATGCTGGGGAAGGAAATGTTTCAGGCATCTTTCCCCTGCCCTTTTGGCTGGAGGAAATGGCTGCAAGGGAGCCTGTTTGTCCCCTCTGACTGCACATTTCTATTCCCAGGGCAAGTGGAGCCAGAGAAAGGGGCAAACAGGACTCCCACAGCCATTTCTACCGGAGAAAATGATGCTGGAGGGAAGTCTGGAGGGTGACAAAGACATTTTAATAGGTTTTTAAAGGTTAGTCCCTGCCCTATTATTTTATTGCAATTTGGGTCAAGCACTTATGACTTGACTCCTGATACATGACAAATGTAACATGTATTTTGGCCCTAAGCCCTTGCTGAGGCGTTAGGCCAACATGCCTGTGCCTATCTTGCTGCTAATAAATCATGTGCAGACTGTAGGAAAGAAGGGGGCAAATAAATAAGGCCTGGAACTGTGAAAATAACATTCTTGCCAGTGCCCTTTTGTTTACACTTAGCCCTCTAAAAGTGTTCTTTCTTTTCCCTGATGTGTGTCTATAAAAAGGCTGTACATAAACCCAGTAGGATTGCTGCTTTTAGTAGACATTTTCCATTACTGTCATTGAGAAAAAAGCCCACCCCCCAAGTATATGTCCTAAAATAGACCACTTTTTTGGGGGGGGGGAATCTTGACAGTTTTCTGTAATCGCTGCTGTTTGGAAAATAGCACTTTTGGCAGTGTGACCTTAGCGGTGGAATTCACTGAGTGCCAGTAGCATTTAATTAAGCACTTGTTCTGGGTGGAGTTTCCTTGACAAGGATAACTTTAACTGCTTTATATAACTTATCTAAGAAACTGCACAGCATGTGATTTAGTGTTTATTCCAATTGTTTTGCGATTTGCATTTCCTTAGGTGGTAAGTTTTTTTTAAAAATGTCATTTATTGAGAAAATTTCCAAATACAATGAATGCAAAAGATGTCTGAATGGGGCCTGATTTAAACACAGTGTTGGCAGGATAGAAGAACAGACCTGTGTGATTTTGCACACACCACCTTCTTATTTAAAAATAAGTAGTTCTGGTATATGTGCCATATTAACATACCAGCATTGTTGACTTGCCTGGTCTGTACATCTCTGGCATGCTATTGTCGCACTCATAGCAGCATAGGGCCAACAAGGAGCTGGTTCCACCAACTTTTCAGCTGGTGAGAAAGAAATACGGGGTCCCATTACTAGACCACCAAAAAGGCTATGACCACGGGACCTACCTGCCTAGACAAAAGGCAAATGGGAAGGATCTTTAGTTGGGAACAGGAGTAAGCAAGACTGAGTGGAAAAACTCATTGGATCCAACGCACGATGGTGGTGTACGCAATGGTTCTCTCCAGAAGTTATTAACCAATAAGGACATGGTTCCTTTGTTCAAGACATCTTTTGAACATTTGTATCACTTTCTCGGCCCAGGGTTTCCATAAGAAGATCCTGTTACTGATTTTAGGGTTGGATTATGCCAAGCAAGCAATTTAAGACTATGATATCTGCTGCAGTTTTCCCAAGGTTTGGGACTGCATTTATGATGGATAAGGCAATATGCAACTTGTATGTTGAAGTTGGAGTGGGTGGGCTTTTCATTTGTTTCAGCAGTTGAAGATAACCATGGCTTCATTCAAAGATAACCCAACTAGACAAACTGATATTATCTCCCTGCCCCTGTTTGGCTGCTCGTGTCAGAATAAGGGAGTTGTGATAGGTATACAAATAAAGGAAACTCAAATTTTCTCTTGGCAACTTTAATTTCTTATAGGTAAACTAAACTCTGAGGAAGTAAAATGTGCAAAAAACCTCAGTTTATTTTTTTAAAATGGTTGGAGACACAGACTGAAGGCCTCTTTAGTATAGGCCTGCATACCTCATAACCTAGCAGGGCCAAAACAGCTCAGCAGCCACATATAGAAGTTCACTTTGGTGGGGAGGGACCTTGATCAGGGTTGTGGTTTTTTTTTGCCTGTCTGGGAATGGAAAAAAAAAACCCATCTAGGTGTAGGGATGGGCACAAACCGGCTGACAAACAAAAGTTCATCAAGAATTTTGGCTGGTTCACGATGTTCGCGAACTGAAGAACCGCCATAAACTTTCACAAATTTTGATGCAGCTTGTATGGTTCATGAAGAGCAAAAGGCAGGGGTTTAAATCCCTGCTTTCTGCTCTTCACAAAAAAAACAACTGAGTGGCATGGAGTTCCAGCCGCTCAGCTGTTTGGCTGAAATGGCCCCCTGCTTTCTGCTCCCCATGACTTTTTGCAAGGAACCAAAGACAGCTGTTTAAATGGAGAAAAGCAGCAGGGAACAGAAAGCAGAGGTTTAAAGTTTAAACAGTTCACGAACTGATTTGAACCGGGTCAGTTTGTGAACCAGGTCTCCTGGTTTGTATGGGTTCATGGTTCAGTTCTTGGTTCAGCCACGAACCATGAACCGAACTGCAAAAATGCAGTTTGCCAAACCAAAAAAATGTATTGCCAAACAAATGGAAAATCAGGAGGCTTGGTTAGTTATCTGAATTCAGTTTTGCAGGCTGTCTCGGGGTGTATGCCCAAAATATGATGGGTCACGGGTGTGTGACCAAACTCTCAGTCAGGCATATATAAAGGGAACTCAACCTTAAAAACACCTGTTTGCTTGGTGCTGCAATGGGGGAGAAGAAGCTTCTGGTTTCCCTCTCATCCTGTTTTTGCCCCTTGTCTCTGGTTTCATGTGTCCTTCCTAGGGCATGTGAGGCCAGAGAAATCGGGTGAAAAGCCCCCCTCCTTTTCCATTGGTGAAAGTAGAGTGACAGGGGATCTGGAAGCTTTTCTTCCCCTTTGTAGTGCTCCTTTGCAGCATAGAGTGAACAAGCACTTTTTAAGGTGAGTTCCCCTGACATATGTCTGACAGCAAGTCACATTGTGCATCTGTGACCTAACACGTATCAGGTATGTCATGTACCCTGGCCCTCAAGTAAATAATGTAGGCATGGTGCAACTTTCCTTGCCTTGACCTGGATGACCCAGGCTAGCCCAATCTCATCAGATCTGAAAAGCTAAGCAGGTCAGCCCAGTTTAGTACTTGGATGGGAGACCACCAAGGAAGATGGAGTTTGTTATGCAGAGGAAGGCAATGGCAAACCACCTCTGTTCATCTCTCACCTTGAAAACCCTATGGGGTTGCCATAAGTTGGCTGCGACTTGAGAGCCCTTTCCACTACTATTACCACCACGACGTTTATTGTCATGGTTAGATTCCTCCTCTGGAGGGACTGGATTAGAGTTTGACACCAACTGAGCAGCTGCCAGCCGTCATTTACCATTTTACAACAGAGATGTGGCCAACATTCCTAAGGATTTAAAGAGCCATTTAAAGTGCCATTTGTCAAAGTCCCATCTTGTTGTGCTTTCACCTAGTCTTGTAACTTTTGATTTAGATTGATTATGTTGCAACCAGATAATGTGCCAGGTAGACTGATGAGTTCTAAAAGCTGGGGCATTACCTCCTTAGTATGAGAGATGGTGAGCAAGCCATCATCTTCTGCACACCAGAGAATCTCACATTCTTTGTTTCCATGGTAACTTCTGACCTATCTGAACGCTGCCTGATAGCACAGGTTGAGTGTTCTAATTAACCATTACACCAAACTGGCTCTTTGTCAAACTGGCCATTTGTCAAAGTCCCATTTTGTTGTGCTTTCACCTAGTCTTGTAACTTTTGATTTAGATTGATTATGTTGCAACCAGATAATGTGCCAGGTAGATTGATGAGTTCTAAAAGCTGGGGCATTACCTCCTTAGTATGAGAGATGGTGAGCAAGCCATCATCTTCTGCACACCAGAGAATCTCACATTCTTTGTTTCCATGGTAACTTCTGACCTATCTGAACGCTGCCTGATAGCACAGGTTGAGTGTTCTAACACTACATTAAAAAGAAGAGAGCAGGAGGTAGCCTGACCTGTTCTCCTGTGCAGAGGAATTTCAGTGGGTTCCACTTACAAACATCACAAGTCAATCAGAACTTCATGGTTGTATAGCCCTCCCTTTATATAGTAATGCATTCTTCAAATGCGAAGCAACATACTGTCTTCTCACCTCCACAAAGCAACACATTCCCCCCTTCCCATGAAGGCACTGATCAGAATATATAGAGTTCCCAAGCAGGTTCACATCTAGGCACTGCTCAGGTGTGGAGTAGGATGATAATATTCCTATTTTACAGATAAAGGGCTCAGCTCTATTGTGTTCATGGCTGAGAAGAGTTGAACAATATGTCTCCATCTTCTCAGTATGAAGAAGAAGAGCTGGTTTTTATACCCTGCTTTTCTCTACCGAAAGGAGTCTCAAATTGTCTTACGATGGCCTTCCCTTCCTCTCCCTGCTACAGGCGCCTTGTGAGGTAGGTGAGACTGAGAGATTTCTGAGAGAACTGTGACTGGCCCAGGGTCACCTAGGAGGCTTCATGTGGAGGAGGAGTGGGGAATTAAACCCGGTTCTCCAGATAAGAGGCTGCCGCTCTTAACCACTACACCACGCTGGCTCTATGCAACATGGATCCACTTTGAATCTTATTCACCATATTGGGTTGGTCAACAGTTTTATTTTTCTCTCCAAAGAGATCCTGAAGAGAAAATACTGTGACCTATGGACTGCTGGACCTCACATCCTCTAGTTAATAAAATACTTTTACTTTGGATTAGAGAGCAGCTGAACAACTTCTGGAACATTAAGAACTATGTTTTATAGATGGCATGTAACACCTGAAAGGTTAGCTAAAATTGACCTGAATTGTTCAAATAAGTGTTGGAAATGTGAAAATAAGGTTGGCTCATTTTACCACATGTGGTGGCATTGTGAAAGATCTAAGAAATATTGGGTAATGGTACATGAAATCTTGCAAAAGGTACTAGGGATGGTAGTACCATTTACACCAGAGACTTTGTTGTTGAATATTCTACCTGATAATTTTAACAAAGATGATCGTTATTTGATTATTTTAAAACTACAGCTGCAAGAATTCTCTATGCAAAATATTGGAAATTACCGGAGATATCAACAAAACGAGAACTAGTAAATAAAATCTTGGAGGCTGCAGAATTGGATAAATTGACTTTATTGATTAAAGGCGCAACAGATTCGACATTCCAGAATACTTGGTCACGGTTCTATAATTGGTATGATAAATATATGTAGGCAAGCTTGCAAGAGACAGACTAAGAGTTTACTAAATGAAATATATACCTGTTAGGATGATAGAGACAGAAAAGTTGCTTACACAGTTCATGAGAAATTGTTATTAAGGTGGAATAGGCATCAGTATAAATATTGGTAAAATTGAAAATAACCTCCATGTATTTGTTTGTACTGTTAGTATGTATGTATATGTATGTATATGTTATGATTGTTTGTGTATGTTATGTGGAAAATGTAATAAAACCCTGCCCCTTTGGGGGCAGTTAAAAAAAAAAAGAACTATGTGGTGTGTGCAAGTGCAGCCCCAATTTTGGTAACATAAACTTTGTGATTACCCATCTTCTGTACCCACTTGGGGTTGTTTTATGTATGTATATTAAATATCCATCAACTTCATGCATATTATTTGATTCCTGTAGCATAGCTTTTAAACTATTATTTAGCTTGATCTCTTTTGCTAACTTTGATCTCTCTTGCTGCTGGCATTTTATTCTATTATTCAGAATTATTTTTTTATGTCAGAAAGCAAAGACTTCTATTTAAGCTTGTATAGAGGGTGCAAGGTTTAAAATCTGCTTTGGGTGAAGTAGTTTAAGGGCCCAATCCATCAGGAAGTTTTCTTCTGCAGTTTGCATCCTTTTTCTTCATGTTTGCAACAGGAGAATTTGCCTGGGGTCTCCCACAGAACATTTGGAAAAGGAATAGATCTAGTAATTTTGGGGAGGGGTTGTATTCTTCCAGAGTCAAATGCTGAGTTACTGCATGCCGAGAAAAGAATATAATGTCCCCATCACAGAAACCATACTGTGAGGAACAAGTGGATAGCAACTTGTTAGCCAAATTGCTTTATTTACACCAACTGGCAATTTATAAATGGGTGCTTGCCAACTATACCAAGGTCCTGTTCCCACCAAGGGTTACCAGAGAAGGAGTCGAGGCTGGTGTTGTTAAAATAGATGTCTTTTACTTAAAGAATAAATCTCATACAAACAATACTGATGCACTCACACATTCAATCAAGCTTCTTAGAAATACAGTATTAAAAATAAGCACTGTTGCATTAGCAGGTAGGGTGATGATGGGTGATACTTATCTGTCTTCGCAGCTTGGTTGTTCCAATGAAGAATAGAGGGGAAGAAATGGAAAACTAAATGGATCCACAGTACCAGAACTTAGCAGGACTGTGTGGGGGTCTCTTGACTGCAGATCAAGAGATCAAAGTAGAGGCAAGGGTTTGGGGATAGCAAGCTGGACAAAAGGGGAGTATAAAGCAGATAGAGGTTGTTGCGGGGGATGCTAGCTAGTTGATCAAGGAGAGAGAGAGAGAGAGAGACACCATGTGACTGGTTCTCTCCTTTTATCGGAGATCC
Source organism: Gekko japonicus (assembly GCF_001447785.1). Classification (NCBI taxonomy): domain Eukaryota; kingdom Metazoa; phylum Chordata; class Lepidosauria; order Squamata; family Gekkonidae; genus Gekko; species Gekko japonicus. Next base: position 560,326 of record NW_015161420.1, read on the forward strand.
AGGAGATGGGTGTTGACGGTGCCAACCTCCTGGCCCACCTTCCTGTTAGTCCGTCCCAAAAACTATTGGTTGCCTATAGGAGTGGGAGGTTGCCTAAAGGAGTGATAAATATTGAAATCTAATACCTTACTCAAGGAAGCACATCTGGGCAGGTGTGAAACCTTGGCACCGGGATGCTTCATTGAAGTGTTGATGAGAGCTGGCCATCCCATTGTAAACCAAATGTCCATTTGGCAGGAAATACCAATGCAGGAACAAAGCATGGATGTGTTGTACGTGATCACAACTAGATCTGCAATGGGGGCTATCTCCTCTCAAAGCTGTTGTTTCTTACTGCTCACAATAATGGACGTGTGTGCTTCTTCACCAGGCTGGTAACTCTGTAACTGAAACCTTATTTACATGTGTAAGGCTTGTGCAGGCACCTTCTATGTGTTGCATCACAACAGGTGACTTGGAATGTACAGTTCTCTGAGCCTATGTGTGTGTGTGCACAGTCCATTGTGTGTAGCAATAAATATAAGTCCATAAAGCAAACATCAAGTTCATTCTCTAACAAACTGCACCATTTCTCTTACAAATCATTTGGAAAGGCCCCCAAGTAACACACAAACTTTTCCTGTCAGTATGTTATGAGAACCTGCAGTGGCAATTATAGCCGCAGGCTAGTTGCTGATGCTTTTACTTCAGGGCTGCTGTCATAACTTGAACTGGCGACCATTAGTGATAAGACTGGTGGCTGAAATAAGAGTTTAATTGGGTGCTTGAGTGGTGATATCATCAGCATCCAGTTCCTTTCTGTCATATTTACAATTAGACTGGTAAAGTCCAGCCAATTCCTGTTTTCAAACCTAATTATAATGATTTCAGCAATGTGGTAGGAAAAACCTAACTGTGTAGGATGAATTGATTGACTGATCACTTCTAACATTTCAAAAGAATGTACATCTGAAAATTCACAGGCCACAAGGAACATATGAGTAACCTGGTATTAAAATGTAGCTATACATTTATTTTCTGGAAAGATCTTCTCACGCCTGAATTAGAACATAAAAATTGCTTTGCTGTAGTATATTTAAAATGTATTTTTAGATACACAAATTTAGTATTGGGCACAGAACAATTACTGTTCGACTGAAGACCAAGCTTTGATTGGGAGAAAGTCTGATGCAAAATTCCTCCTTAAATGAATGAAAATTGCTATCATCAGCTAGAAGCAACTCACATGATTGTGACTGCTATTGTGGTACCTGATGGCCAATAGTTTTATGGTTGTAACATTATATTGGTATGTGCCAATGAATACTCAAGATTGGATTTGGGTTGCTTGCACTGGCACTAAAACCAGTGCCTGACTCAGCCCTGCTGTGCATTCCACACTTTTTTTGGCACTTTTGTCTAACATATTGTAATATCCAGCCTGAAGAAAAGTCCTACAAAAGTAACTGACTGCTCTGAAACATTTGGTTGGTCCTACAGTATGAGCTGGAGGAGTATCTTGTTAACATACCCTGTCAATGTTTTGATTTTTGTTTTTATTCTAATGAACCAGCACAGCTGCGAAGAAAGTATAAATACTGATTCCCTTTAAAGCAGTATTTTCCCCCCTTGCAAATCAAAGTCAATTTCTCCTGAAACTTCACATTCAATAGACAAAATTGCTAGCTGGCTTAACCTGTCGTGCTTCCTAGTAAAATGTCTGCAGGATTTGAGGGGTGCCAGCTGAAAGCTCTTTTGCTCTCTGCCACGGTCATGGGCAGCATGCACAAAATCTGTGAGGCTCGGCACACGTCACCCTAAATCAGTTGCATGGTATTTGCTTTGTTTTTTGTACACCCCATTTCATAAGTGTGGGTAGTTGATGCTGTTTTTCAAAAGTAGTGCATTTCCTGAGTCAACCTGCTGCACAAAAGGTCTTGTTTGTTCTGAAACACTGGCGTTTAGTTCCCTTTAGTTTCCTTTGTTTAACCTCCTTATGTTTCTTGCTGTCTCCTTTTGTATGTTTAGCCAGACATGGCAGTATGGGTGGTGTGAGTGTGAAGTAGCCAGCGCTGGTTCCCACAGTCCCTGTGAACAATGTCCTGATTATTATGGTATTTAACTTCGTCCCTTCCATCAGCTGTCCCTCTTTTCTGCCTGTGCCCAACGAACTTTGGGACTGGTAGTGAACACCTCACATGGGGAAGAACAGATCTCTCTGTCGCTCTAACAGCAGGCTCTACTAGGGTTGTCAGCACCAGGCTGGGAAATTCTTGGAGATTTGAGGGCAAAGGCGGGGGTGGGCAGGGCTTGGGGAGGGGAGGGACCTCAGCGGGGTTATAGTATGTTTGAGTCCACCCTCCAAAGCAGCCACTTCACCCAGGGGAACTGATCTCTGTAGTCTAGAGACCAGTTGCAATACCAGATCTCCAGGCCCCACTTGGAGACTGGCAATCCCAAGCTCTGCTTTAATTGCTCAAGCACATTCTCTCTGTTCTAGAAAAGAAACTGTCCTGGGCCAGGAATTCGCTATCCAGAATGCACCTCTGTTCTAACGCTGCTTCTCCTTGGCTCCAATAAATCCCACAAGATCAGGATAGCCCACGTAAGTATGTGTCATAAACCCAAGGATATGTGTTCCATAAATATTATCTACAGTTCAGCCTGATTTTTTCTTTCTTCATGGTAATGGGGTTATAGCCTGGACTGGCAGAGACTTCAGGATGGATCTCTGGGCCCCACTTAGAATGTACTTCTTTGGTGTAGTGGTTAAGAGTGGCGGACTCTAATCTGGAGAACTGAGTTTGACTCCCCATTCCTTCACATGCAGCCAGCTGGGTGACCTTGGGCCAGTCACAGTTCTCTCAGAGCTGTTCTCTCAAGAGCAGTTCTCTCAGAACTCTCTCAGCCCCACCTACCACACAGGGTGTCTTGCTGTGGGGAGAGGAAGGGAAGGAGATTGTAAGCCACTCCAAGGCTCCTTTGGGTAATGAATAGTAGGGTATAAAACCAACTCCTCCTCCTCCTCCTTTTTCTTCTTCTCAGCCCCCCACAGCACCCCATGCTTGAGCCCTGAATGTGACCCTTGCATGAGGGAGATACACTGAACACCAGATGCGAGTGAGACTCCAAAGTTTGTTTTTCAGGTCCCAGATGAACACACAGGGCTTAGAAATGTTGTTTGATAAAGTGAGATCTGGGATGGTGTCTCAGCATGGGGCCATGCCTCTGCTAAAAACCCTAGACTGGGCAAACAGGGAGATGGCTGAATACTGATACGTCCCCCCCCCCTCCACCAGCCCCACCTTTCCATTTCTCTGGTTTCTTTGTCACTCACGGCTTCCCTCCCTTTGTCCTGCTTCTTTTGGCCTTGAGTGAGCAGCTGCCTGACCCTTCTCTTGGATAGGCCAGCTTGCTGCACTGCCAGCATCTTGGGTCCAAAGGGGCCTCTGATATCTTTGTTACAGCCACAGGATATTACTTCCAGCCTTTTCTTTTTCACCTGCTTCCTCACTGACTTGTAGCCATCAGCAGGCTCCCATGCTGAGTCCTGACACAACATGACAAAATTGCCATCCTGCCCAAGTTGTGCATTTTTTAAAAATAAGCCTCCCCACCCTTCCCCCCAATCTATTGGGAAAGCAAATATGGAAGGCCTGGTTCCAGCTTGTAAGATGAAGTCACACTGGTTCATGCCTTACGGAGTAAAGAATAGCATTGTCACCAGCTGCTCCCAGTTGGCATTTCCCACCCTGCTCATAAAAGAAAAAAATGGGCATCAACCAATGGCATGGCATCACATGCCTATCAATGAACTGGCCAGAACTCGGATGTTACGTCTGTCTGTCTGTCTGTCTGTCTTCCTAGTATTGCTTATATAAGCGATAGCCTTGCGCAGAAAATAAAACTACAAAATAAGATAATGCCTTACTTAGTGTTAGTCTCAGGGGTCGTTTCGTAGAAAAAGAGCTAGGGGAACTCATTAGCATAACTCATTAGCATATGCCACACCCCCTGACATC
>NW_015161420.1:564985-575116 GCF_001447785.1 Gekko japonicus
AGAGCGGTTTCCTTGTCAGAGCTCTCTCAGCTCCACCTACCTCACAAGGTGTCTGCTGTGGGGAGAGGAAGGGAAGGAGATTGTAAGCCACTCTAAGACTCTGAGTGAAGGGTGGGGTATAAATCCAATCTCTTCTTCAGAGACATGGAAGGCCATGTAAAGAGAGTGAGAGGACAAGACGAGAGAGATGAGGGGGGGGGGGTCAGAGGGCAGCTAAGACAAAGAGAGACATCCCATTCAAGGAGATAACACCTATGTGCCCCCCAATGTCCAGGCATGGTGAGTCGCTCACTCCAACAGTTACAGTGTTACCCAATGGCCATTTTTTAATGAAGAACTCCCACAGGTGACTCTAACTGCCCACCACCACTCTGTTGTCCAGCAGGGGAAAAAAAAACTAAAAAAAATCCCACCATTCAATAACAATGGTGTGTGCGTCGGAGTGTTCTCCCACTGTAAGTGTTCTCACCCAGTTGGAAGCAATAAAGAGACCTGTAACTGAAGCAACCAGAGTCTCCTATGTGCTGGCTATTGATCAGGACTGAATGGTGGTCTGTTAGGTAAGCTTACCCTTCCCATCTGTGCTGCCGCGGTGCAGTGTTGGCTACTGGGTGGGCACAGCCAGGCACAGTAGCTGCCCTTGCCTCTCTGTCCCGCCATCCCTCCCTCCTTTGTCCCCCATGTTGCTAGAGGCCCCATTGGGCCTGCTGCAGGTGGCAGTCCCTCAGCAGTGCTAGAGTTAGTGCTGCCAGGTCCCCGGGGGGGGGGCAGAGGTTTGCCTGCTCAAAGGGCTCCTGGGCCACCAGCTTAGATCTGGCTGGCGAGGGCAACCCTGCCCCCAAAGTGTACAAATCTGGCTGACGTGCCGGGGGGGGGGTGTGCTCTGGCATTCAGCCTGAAAACTCTATGGTATCATAGAGTTTCAAGCTGAATGCTAGAGCGTCCACCAGTGGCGTGCCTAGCGCATACAAGGGAAAACCATAGAGTTTTCTAGCGGCGTGCCTAGAGTGATGACATCACTTCTGTGTGACATCATCGCGATGCACACGCAAATGTCCCAGACCAAGACCAACTCCCCCCCCTCACTGGAAGAGGTAAGGGACCTGGCAACTCTAGCTAGAGTGAGGGCAGCTGAGGCGCCTGGAGAAGAGGAGGAGGAACAGCAGCTCAGCTCGGGGCTCTTTAGTACCCCAATTCTGGCACCCTATGTTAAGTAGTGGGCTCAAGAGACTATAGCTATTTCAACATAGCTCTTTATTCAGGAACATAACAACAACACATGCGGTGAGCTGCAACTATATATAGAAACCCCAGCCCGAAACACACCCACAAAATACAAGTAGACCAATAGGAACATAGTTGCTTGGAGCCTTCATTTTCATGGCATCATTTACGCTTCTGCTACCTGATTGGCCGGCTTGGTAAGGGCAGCCAATCTGAATGTAGTTGCAAGGAGCCACTCTAACAATACCCTAAGCAGTTGCCTAGGTTCACCTAATGGTTGGGTTGGCCCTGTCTCCAAGGCTTATGGCAGAGTGGCTATTGGACCTGAAGCAGACTATATCATGCAAAATAAGACAATCACATGCATGTTTAATTTTCATAATATATGGAGAAGTTCTTGTTGCACAGTTTGATGCCTAGGTGGATAATTTTGAATTTTTTAAATGCAGAATGTACACATGCCTTCTAGCATCCATCCTATTGCACTATCCTGGCGCTTGTTCTCATTGTGTGCCTAATATTGTACTAACCAGATTCATTTATGTTCAACAAGTAATTACTTGCTTGTAACCACTGGGTATGCAGTATGAACAGCACAATGCATGGTGTTTTGCAAGATTAATAAAACATGCATAAAATATTTATAGTATAAAAATACAAATATCTGACCAGCAGCAGTCAAAAAAACACTCCCAGCCAAATCATAAAGTGCAGCAAAAATATCTAAGAACATACCAATGCATTGAAATCTAACAACAAAACCTAGCAGAATAGCTGAGGAGATGGCTTACAGAGATAAATGACCCAAGACGGAATACAGAGGATTCCTCACCAGTCTCTTTGCTCACCCTCCAGGCTATTGTGTCTAGCAGGACTCTGTTTTTCCCACAGGGATGCAATGGGAAAGGGCTGATAAAGGGGCTGGTGGAAGAATGATGCAGGGGGCACAGTTGCTGCGTCCTGTCTCAATGCCAGGAAGCATTTAAGGATACCGTCAATGTCTTCAGGGAAGCACCTTGCGACCTTGTTTCTCAGCAACCAAGAGCTGTGTGCTAGCAACAGGGCACAGTAATCTTCTTTCATAACAAGCTCACACCTTGAGCTACTGCTCTCACTTTCCCCTTGCCTGACTTTAGTCTCCAAGCTCTTTAGGTATCGTCTCTCTGACAGCTTTTCTGGGTCTTTTAATAGGTCACAAGAGAGGGAGGGCCAGGAGAAAGGCAGCAATGCCAGCCTGGATGTACCAGTTCTTTTTCACATCATTGTTACCATGTCTAGTTCTCGGGAGGAACAGAGCCACTGCTTCCGCGGCAACTGAGGCCATGAAATCTGAGTCCAACCCAATAGGCTTAAACTAGTAGAACAGACAAAGCCTGTAGGCTTTTGTCAATCCTCTTTCAAATTTCTTAGAGATTTATGCTAGCTAAATGGGATCATGGAATTAATTTTGCCGGTAGAGAAAGACGAGTGGTACGGGGAGTATAGATGAAACGAATAATCCAAGTGATGATGATGGTTAATTAAGTATATAAAACATTATCCTGAAGTATTCACTCTGAGCATTGTACTAAAAAGTAATTTTCCAAAGAACCTGAAAAGCAGAAGAATAAGTCCTAAAATCAAAATATTTAGAAGAATTCAGAGCAAAACATTTACAATTGTAGTTCACATGAAACATCTAGACTGTTGGCTGTCGATTGAAAGGAAACATCACATTTCACCAGAGGTCATTTCTGGGGGGAACGCGGGGGAACGCAGTTCCCCTGGGTGAGGTACGGGGGGCGGGGCACATGAAGAAGCCCCGCCCCCTGCTTCCAGCTGCCCCACTTCCGGCCCTCATTCAGCCAGGAGGAGGCAGGAATCAACAAACTCTTTCCTTCTTTTCCGGCTATTTCTGGTACAATGTTCAATAAGAATATTTCGGGGTTTAAGGGTATCGATACCTCCAAACCATCTTCTAACATCTTTCTAGTCCTCTCCCAAACTTTTCTAGCCTTAGTGCAGGTCCACCACATATGGAAATATGTGCCAGTGTTCTAGCAACATTACCAATAGTGCAGGTCCACCACATATGGAAATATGTGCCAGTGTTCTGGCGACATTTCCAACATATATTTGTCGCAGTCTCAGAGTATTTTGCCAGTCTAGAGGGATATAGATACCACCTATGTGCCACTTTATAGATATTTTCTTTAAATGCGGTTGCCCTTGTAATTTTTATATTTGTCTCCCATATTTTCAACCATTTATGTTGTTCTATGTCATGCCCCAAATCTTTGTTCCAAGCTTTTAAACTGGCCCACATCACTTCTTCCTTAGTTTTGCCCTCCAATAAAATTTTATATAGTCTCTTTATCAACTGTGCCTCAGAGGCGAACCATATCTTGTCCATATCCGTTGCTTTGTCGTAGAACCCAACTTTAAGATCTTCTTTAAACTTCGATTTCAACTGCATGTTCTGAAGCCATGTCAATTCTATTTTTTGTGTTTTCAAAGTATCTATTGATTTTAAATTATTCTCTTTATCTAATAAAACGTCATAGGAGCAGCTATTACCATGCGTATATAAGGTTGGTAGTTCTAGGGCTTCTATGGGGGCAACCCATCTTGGAATTTTCTTGTAATATACATTATCCTGAAGTATTCACTCTGAGCATTGTACTAAAAAGTAATTTTCCAAAGAACCTGAAAAGCAGAAGAATAAGTCCTAAAATCAAAATATTTAGAAGAATTCAGAGCAAAACATTTACAATTGTAGTTCACATGAAACATCTAGACTGTTGGCTGTCGATTGAAAGGAAACATCACATTTCACTGGGGCTTTTGTAGCACTTTCTGCAGCAAGGACTCAGTGGGCTGGGTGCATGAGTGAGCTTCTCCGATGAGAGGAATACCTTGTGGTCCTCGGAGCTAAATCATGACTGCTTGCCGCCTCAAGGAAGCTCCACCTATGAACATAACCCATTGGCTCCTTGCAGGAGAAGCCACTATAAACCATGCCTGTTGAACCTTTCAGATCTTTGTTCACTAGAACTGATGGTGTTGACAAGCAGTTTTCCTTGAGCAGCAAGTTCTGCTGTATCAGCGACCAAGGCCCTGTTCTGACTTACACTGACCTTACCTGAAAGGGTGATGCGTGAAGCAGAGCTGAAGTACATGGATTGCCTGTGCACCTGTTTGTACATGATATTCCATTGAATCAACATGGTTTGCATGCATAACTGAAAGCATCAGCCAATTTTTGCATCATAGACAGTGAAATGTAAGTCTGTGCATCATCTTCACAAGAAACAGTCACATGGGTTTCTTGTGGGACTATATGCATGCTTTGATTCTGCAGGTGCAAAAAAGTCACAAAATGCATATGAGCTACATACACTTCAGCTTCCTAAGGAAGTTCTTTTTAAAAAAGTTTCTAGCCTTTATGATTGCAAAATACAAGGTGAAAAAATATTGGATACTGCAATAGTTGTTGAATAATATCAACTAGATTTTTTTGGAGGGGGTTGCCCCTCCTATCAGAAGCAAAATATATTATGCTTTCCACAACGGGCCTTATTACTAGTTTTTCATAATATAGAGAAATTCTTGTTGCAAACCTACGTGCATTGAATTTTTTTTAATGCAGAGTGTGCATGCGATTACCAATAATATGTTTTTGTATCTGGAAGCACTTTTGCTTGGATCAGAATTTGTATAATCTCTGGATCAAGAAATTGGATTGAAAACTCTGCTGCCTCATATGGTGAGCCACAGTAACTGCAAGCAAGATTGAGCTCCAAGGGCTCTAATGGATTCTGAGCCCCAAGGAAGGCTGGTGTTTCCTTTTTACACAACAATCCTTAATTTTTAAAAATATAGTTAACAGGTGGGAAAGGGGGGAAATCACAAAAAATGATCAAAGAACCATTCCTTATGAGGTGTCAAAATACTCAAAAGGATAAAAAGCACCACTAACCTATCATTCAATGCCATTCCACACAAAGCCTGCCTTTCCATGAATTTATCAATCCTTGGGTCTTCTTCATTTATAATTCTATTTTGATATGTCAGTTTAGGGGATGTGGAATGATACCGTATAACCTGATCTCATCAGATCTTGGAAGCTAAGCATGGTTGGTGCTTGGATGAGAGACCACCAATGAAAATTTGCAGAGGAAGGCAATGGCAACCAACTTGTTCTTATTCGCTTCCCTTGAAAACCTGTTGCCTTGCAAGGTGCTTGTAGCGCTGTTATGGACTTAAAACTTGGACTATGTGAGTAGTGTGCAAAAAGGGATTGAATTGTGTGGTGACCCAAAGATGATGTCAGTTACAGACACAGAAGAAGGAAGCCTTCCTGTGAGATGATGTGCCAATAGTTTCAGGGGTTACCTACCCGCTTACCTGCTGTAAGATGGACCAGCTCCCTAGCCACATGAAGCACTGAAAGCCAGGCAGATGCCATGCCAAGGCAGCAGACCTGAAACAAAGGATTCAAACTTCGTGCTGAGTTTCCTTCTCTGCACGCAGGCAACATCCCCTTCCCCCCACCCAGCCTCACCTAGCTGAAACAGCCGCCATAAGACAATCAAGGAATGTCCATGACAATGACTATGGCTGCATGAGTCATCATCCCTCCAGGTGCTACCATCTTGCCCAGGATTACTAGATCTGAATATTGACCACCCCCCTTAGACCCTTCCGCCCTTGACCCTAGGTCCAATCAGTGTATTTTTGGGGACGGACTAACAGGAGGTGTGCCAGGAGATGTGGCCAGTCTAGCCCACCCCCAAGCCCCCATTATAAAAAGAGATGCACCCCGCCATCTCGCTCTCTTGCTCTCTCTCTCTCTCCTATACCCACCCTAACTTCATGACTCTCAGTTGCACAGCCAGAGTCTCCACATGTCGCTGCCAGCTCAGGACACGACTCCATAACCCCATAGTCTCCTTTATTTTCCCTAAGGAACGCTTCATCTCGCCGAGGACAGGTAAAAGTATTGCCCCTCAACGATTATCCTGCTAATGCGAATGTGCTATCATGTTCTATCCAAGTTTCCTAGAACTGTATAATTGTGTGATTGAATTATTGTATGTCTGTGAAATATCTTCAGTAAACAAGACCATTTTTATACTGAAGCTCGCCTCTGAGTCTATTTCTGATGATCCGGGAAGAAGTGGGACCCCAGTATACACTGGTGCTTCCTCCCTTATTTGTCTATTGCCTTGTCTACTCTCAAATAATTAATAATCAGAGGCAATTTGGCTAACAAACCCTATGGGGTCTCCAGAAATCAGCTGTGACTTGACAGCATGTTACACACACATATATGTCAATTTAGAGATGAGAGCTCATAGTAATCCAATCATTAATATGGGAGACTGCAGAGAAGTTCCAACAGAATGTTATAATTATCTTGCAGGAGTTAATAAGCTCAATGTAAGCTCTCTGTCTGAGGCTGGTATACAGTCTTTAACAGAGATCGCCAACCATTTTCAGCCTGTGGGCACCTTTGGAATTCTGACACAGTGTGGTGGGCACGTCACAGAATGGTTGCCACAAAATGGCTGCTGCAACGTACCTGCAATCATACAGTGAAGATCATTTTGTTATGGTGGCAGCTGCTTCCAAAGAAACATTTTTAAAAATCTGCACAGCCAATCAAATGTTCAGTGGCCAATCAGAAGCCTTATCTGGCTCAATTCACTTTCTATAAACATTTAGTGGGTGCCAGACAAGGTGTCAGTGAGCATCCAGGTACCCATGTGTACTGTGTTGGGGACCCCTGGTCTTTAATGTAACATAATAAAACCACTACAGCATCAGAGTGGGTTTTAGACTAAAGTACAGATGCCAGCTGGAGATTGTGCAATTAGGATTAATTGATCTGTTGAGTTTGAATTGTATTTGTATGTTTTCAACCTGTTGTAAATTGCCCAGAGCTCTGTGTACTCAGGGATGGGGTGATTTAGAACTGAAATAACAACAACAACAGCTAGTACTACAACAATAATACATGGTAAATCATGGTCCATTAATTAAGAAATGTACAAAAAGAGCTGGTGCTAAAAGTTTGTATCTTAGAACTCCAGAGAACATGTAAAAAATTAGCCTGACCCGAGCAACATCTCCAACATGAATCCTGGTATCCAGGGTATATACAAGATAATGTATAGGGTATCAGATACCAGCAGGCAGCAGTACATAGTTTTCCGTTTTTCTCTCTTAAATCAACTGAAATAAGTGTTGGGTGTATCCATAGCCATTATCAAAGATCCTTTGGTAGCACTAAAGATAAGATTTATTCCAATTTCCCACATATCTAGTGTTTAATTTTACCTTTCCCCATCAATTTTTATAGAACTCCAAAATAGAACCTTTGAGGGATTCACTACTTATCAAAACTTCAGCAGTCTTTATACTAGCGATCCTAATGTACTATTCATTCCTCCTGCTATCCTGACCTTTTAAATTAGTTTTCCTTATGACCAGGCGTGCCGGTGGGCATACTCTTGGTCTTTGCTCATCTGACATTTGACTTTGGGACTTCTGTGTGACTTCATGGTTTACCATTTGGCACAAGCTCAGCTTCTGCTCTTCTGGCATTGGAGCTCCATGTGATCACAGTCCTTGCCAAGTCCATGGCTTGGATCCAGCAGGTCGTTACCACGGGTGGAACGATTGCCCTTCCTGCTGCAGCACCAAATGCTGTTCCTGAAGGACGTGCTCTTCTGGACTTCATGTAATGGTCACATACAGGTTAGACTATGATAATGGGCTCTCTGTGGATATTTCTACTAAGACTGTACTGAAGCTTGATGCAGAATGGAGCAACAAAATTATCTTTTGGGGGAAAATGGCCAGTTATTTCCAGTGCTGTCCTAAGCAGAGATACACCATTGGCTTCAGTGGGTTTAAAGGTAAAGGTAAAGGTTCCCTTGCTCGAAAGCCAGTCGAATCCGACTCTAGGGTTGCGGTGCTCATCTCCGTTTCAAAGCTCAGTGGGTTTAGAAGGGTATAAATTGGTTTAGATTGCTGTGTCAGGATCAGGATGGCTGTCTTGCAAAAAGCAATCCAGGGGAGCAAGTAAAATCAGGATTTGAGCTCTGGTGCCTTGCTATCCGGTGAATCACTCTAGCTCTTTCCTCCATCCTTTTCTTCATTTTTGAGTCCACATTAACTTGCTGTATCTTTTCAGGGGGAGCAATTTGCTACTGACTGTTTGCAAAATCTATTTACATCACTCAGCCAACGTGTTCTACCTTAGCATTACTGTCATTAGCAACACAGCAGGGATGTTAGAATGAGTGACATTTTATAGTAAATCTAAAGAGATCAATTTGAAGTAATCATGGTTTGGTATTTAAGCATATGTTCTGTACACTTTAAAAGAACAAGGACCAAAAAGGAGATGATTTTATTGCTTATGCCTGTGTAAAGTCCATAAACAAATTGCAGCATATCTACCCACTGTTTAAAGAACTTGTTTGTGTGTTAAGTGCTGTCAAGTTGTATCCGACTTAGGGCAACCACATGAATTAATGAATTAAACAACTCAACTGGCTGCTAATGCATTTCCAGGCTCAGATCAATCAGCTGGTGTTGACCCTTTGAAGCTCTAAAAGGTCTGGAACAGTGGTACCTTGAGGACTACTTGATTATTTTCCTAGATGAAACTTCCCAAACTTTTGAGGTCTCCTCAAGGCCCTGCTGCTTCATGTCCTCTTGCTTTGGAGGTGGGTAGCACTGTTGTGGGAACTCATACGCAGAATATCCACTTCCTTGTTCTAACAGTGCAACCGTAAACAGAGTTACGCCCTTCAAATCCCAGTGAATTTACAAGGGTGTATGTCTGTTTAGGAATTTACTGTAAATTTGTTAACCTTCCAGTGCCAGGCCAAGCTATTTTATTTTCTCCACGACATCTTAAACTATGGTTTAAGAGTCTATAATGATTTTTCAAATTATTTTATCCAAAAAAGGGTACAGAAAAAAGGGAAGGGGTATTAAAATGACATTGGTCAGCATAAACGTTTACATTTACCAAGAATACATTTATAATGTGTAAATACATAGATCAAGAATGGAATAATAATGTTTCTCTTCTCCACTCAATTATATAGGTTTTCTATAGTATCTATATATTTTTTGTAACTTACAGTTGCCTTTCTTTCTCCATATTACATATTGATTCCTTATCCTTAATTTTTTAAAAATTAAATACGTAAGTGTACTGCATTTGTTAATAACTATTGTTTCTTATCTTTTCCTAACTTTTCAATCATTTCAGGAAGTATATGCTTATCATCCATTTCAGTCTTTGGTTTTAGACTCCTTTTTAATTTTAATAATTTTTATTAAATAAATATAAAACAATTGATACAGAGAATCCCAAACAATACAAATTATTTGACATTAATAATATTCTCGATATACTGTTCAGTATACCTATATCTATAACTTAACCATTTAAAACTCTTAACATGTTTTCTAATAATATAGTTTGGTTAGCAACCATCTTTTATAAATGAAAGAATTTGAGTTCAACTAGCGAGTATTTACTGATCAGAATTAAAACATACTCTAAGTCTGGGGTTTAATGATTGTTTTGGAGTCTTGCTGACAACTTTTCTGTTTTAACGTTTGCTGTTTTTTAAAGATTATTTATTTATTTGCTTCATTTATACTTCAGCTTTCTCCCCAACAAGGACCGCAAGTGGCTCACACCATTTTCCTGTCCTCCCTTCTATTCTTGCAACCACAACCTAAGAGTGAGAGTGTGTGACTATTGTAACTCAAGATCAGGCAGCTCTTTCTTTAATCAGTGATTTCCGTTTATTAGACCAGAACAACACAGAACAACCCCAAGTATATACAGTTTGGAACTGGCTAAACCACACCCCTAGAACTGTAAAGTCCAATCAG